>NC_090754.1:73833165-73858165 GCF_036898095.1 Palaemon carinicauda
CAATACCACGTACCTGCAAAGGGAAAAATAAACCTTATTACATGCTATCGTAAGGATCATTTTATGAGGGGAAAAACTTTATTCGTCACATTACATTCCAGCAGCACCGATGCTACAGGTAAATAATGGCCGACTGGAGGAACATATATGAGAGAGAGAGAGAGAGAGAGAGAGAGATGAGAGGAGAGAGAGAGAGAGAGAAACTATAATTATAAATTATTAAACGTATTAAATATATAAGAAACAAAAAAGTTACAAAAACTCTCGAGAGAGAGAGAGAGAGAGAGAGAGAGAGAGAGAGAGAGATAAATTAATTACAAAATATTAAATGTATTAAATAAATAAAAAAGAAACATGTTACACAAATTTCAGAGAGAGAGAGAGAGAGAGAGAGAGAGAGAGAGAGAGAGAGAGATAAATTAATTACAAAATATCAAATGTATTAAATGAATAAAAAAAAGAGACATGTTACACAAATTTCAGAGAGAGAGAGAGAGAGAGAGAGGAGAGAGAGAGAGAGAGAGTGAATTATACAAAATGTATAAAATATATAAATAACAAACAATAGTTACACAAATTTCAAATACACGTACATGAGTAAAACTGGAAGGGCAAAAACATTTAAAAGCAAACATTAAATCAATTACTTTTTTTTTTCCATTAAAACAGAGACAATACAATTACAAGCATTCACAATAATGCCCAGTGAATTTCCTCTTATTAAGAGAGCACATTGAAAAATCTAGTTTGTGTACGTTTGCGCGCACACAAGCACGAAAACAATCGAAGGACATCGGAGTTGGAAGCTTTGCGGGCACATAATCTACTTATCAATAACGAGTGTTTTGAAACGATTCCAACGTAAGTTTCATGCTCAAATATGTACCCACTTTCTGAAGAAATCCATGAACAGATATAAATCCGATCTAATAGTTATAAAAGCTATATATTTAGTGTGTTTTACTTATTCTGATAGTCAACGAAACATTTTGAAAAGGAAATATATAGCTCTCAGAGTATTTTCTAGGCGAGATATATCGCTCAGGTAAGCAAATAGAATTTCAACCTATTTGTTTTAAACACCTCTTTCCACAGAACAATACTATCCACTCAAACTCTGAACACAATACATATATCAACTTCAAATTAAGACCTAAAAGGGAAAATATATTTCATTTGTCCTTTGCGAGTCAATATCTTTCATACAATTACATTATCGGATCCACATAAATTATGTTATATTCCTTCATAAAATGTGTGGTTGACTTAGTATACAATAAAATATGCTTCGCGATGCAATTTCTTAGTTACAGCATCAGAATAGGAAATGATGAAGTTATGACCTTGTGCCGTGGACTACTCGTTATAATCTCTGGAGTGTATTATTTTTAAAGAAGCGTATTTTATAAATGTAAAATAAATGGAAATCATATAACCATAGAGGGGACTCCTTTTTTTTAGGAAGTAAATCATACATCCATAAAAGGATATCACACTTATGAAGGAAAACATAAAACCATCCTACATAAAAAAAAGTCTATGAAACTCAAACCTGGTTTGATCAATGCAACATCCCAACCGGACAGACACAAAGGCAACCACACTAATAACACTCTCGTTAGGATGACATGGCAATCGATGAGCCCTGGCTCTCATAACGGAATTCCTGAACCGAGTTTGCCAATAAACAGATATCCTAATTACGGGCCTATTAAGCTGACGTTTCCCAATCATGTCATTGAGAGTTTAAGCAGTGCAATGACCAACACTTCTGATGTAATTACTTGCTTAAATACCTAACCCAAAGGTGACAGTCATTTTCACAATAAGGGTGACCGGCTCTTCTGTATATTTATTTTCCTACCTTCTTTATCTACTTCATTTATCCCATTTTCTTCAATTTTGCCCACCCACCCCACAAAAAAAAAAAAAAAAAAATAAATAAATAAATTCATTATCTTATAAAGGTTTTCCTTGATAGTCCCATCCTTGAATATTGAGGTTGTGGTTGCCTATTGATAACGTCTCTGCCTGGCATTCTTCAAGATGGGAGTTCGAATACCCGCTCAGCTCGATAGTTTCTAGTAGTATCAGCAATTTCACCCACCTTGAAAGGTAGGGATGAGGGGTGGGAGAGCCTATAAATCTATCTGTTGAGTCACAAGCAGCCATTGCCTAGCCCTCCCTGGTCTTAGCTTAGTAAAGAGGAGGCCTGGATGCTGATCATATGTATATATAGTCAGTTTCCTGTCCCTTACCACTGCTATCCATGGGCAACCTTTAAACTTCAAGCCTATAAACAATTTCTACCTCATTCCCTCTAACGCAAAGCCATCGTTTCACATTAAAATACAGATATATAATCAGAGCCAATGTCCCTTCGTAAATCATGTTAACACACTGACAATTTCTAATCATAATCAAAGACAATACAATCAACATATGAGAGATCAGACCCTTACGCTTAAGCTCGTAAAAGCTCTATATTGTCAGAGCGCCAATAGCTGCTTCCAGTGCTCTATCTCCCCCCCCCCCCCCCGCCCCTTATAATTCAGATGTTCCAGTGTTTTTGCTTTTTTTTTCTTATGTGGTTCCGAAATTCTAGTGTTTTTTATGTGATTCTAGTATTCTAGTGTTTTTTTTTTTCTTATGTGATTCTAGTATTCTAGTGTTTTTTTTTTTTTTCTTATGTGATTCCGATATTCTAGTCTCTTCCTCTTATGAGATTCTGATGTTTCCCTTCTTTTCTTATATCATTACGATGCTCTAGTGTTCTTGTTCTTTTTTTTTTCTTTTTTTTTATTCAAGATGATCTAGTGCTGTTTTTTCATTCAGATGCTCCTGTTTTTTTTATGTGATTCCGATATTCTAGTGTTTAATTTTTTTCTTATATTATTCTGATGATCTAACGTCTTTTTCTTATATCATTCCGATATACGAGTTTTTTTTTTTTTTCTTATATCACTCCGATGTTCTATAGCTTATTTTCAATCTTGAACTGAAGAGAAACTGAGTCATGTTCAAGTTACCCACCCATTCACACGCTTCTGATAACGAAAACCGATTATATATTGCGATTCTTTTTAATTTACATCAATGACAACATATCTGAAACACTCGCCTTAAGCAAAGTAAAATGTCCACACATTGTAAGGTGTTGTGCAACCAAATTGAGTAAACATGTGTGACTTTATTGGCAGCAGCAGCGAACATAAAACAAATTCGATCTGATTTTACTTCGTCGTGACAGAATTTTATAATTAACAGCCAACTGTTGAAGCATATCTATACTAATTTTTTTTTATTGAGGCGCATTTTCACTGACTCACAGGGGTGCCCTTTTAGCTCGGAAAAGTTTCCTGCTATCTGATTGGTTAGAATTATCTTGTCCAACCAATCAGCGATCAGGAAACCTCTCCGAGCTAAAATGGCATCCCTGCGAGTCGGTGCAAATCTGCCTCACTAAAAAAGAATTGACTATAGTATAAACCACTATTTCTTTAAAAAAAAAAAAAAAAAAAAAAAAAAACATCTAGGCATAAAAATGATGGCTTCACTGCATGATGCTAAATATTGATATTTCTCTGTAAAAAGTGTTTATATAACAGTGGATGTTTTTGTTACTTGCACGAATCAAAAACATTCTGGATTTATCTACTCATGAGGCAATTATAAAACAGGTTTCCTAAGATCTACTAAAGTAAACCTCATAGATTTTGGGCATAAAGTGCCCAAGGATTTCGTTAATGCAACTAACAGGGATCTAATTGGAGCTGCATCCATGTTTCGTAATCTATTTAATTAAAGAGTAAATCAATTATGCTGGCATTTATGGTGTAGGTGTGTCTAATATGTGTCTGAACATATAACATAGAAGTGAATGTATCAGCTTATTTTTGTAGCATATTACGGTCACCGAAACGTACACGAGAGAGAGAGAGAGAGAGAGAGAGAGAGAGAGAGAGAGAGAGAGAGAGAATTTACTATACTGCCTGTTATGTAAGTCCTTTTTTCTTGCATGCAAAATGCTTTCATTATCATATTCATCATCTCCACTTGCTTCCTAATGTCATAGCAGCATATGTGGGAGCAGCAGTCATTATATGAATTTTTTTTTGAAATTATTATTCATCGTTGAGTAATATAATCTGTCTATTAGTATACTGCAACTACGTCCTAACTTTTTTTTAACACTTTCATTTAATCCGTATATGTCTGGTCATATTTTGCAAAATACTTACCTAATGATTCTTCCATATATCATCATTTCATCTTATTGCTATTAGTATCATATCATTCTAATGTATATGTAATTTTGCACACTTTCCAGATGTCATTCAGTTTCGTTTATATCATCCCTGCTTTCTAAAAACATGTAACTTATGTATCAATGATATGCTGAGTAGTCTATTTAATATAAACAATAAATGGTTTCACTTTGTTTGGTGTTTGCTTTTCATCAGTACATTCAGTAGCCTACTAGGCTGTACATGAAACACCGTAAACGTTCATAATTCATGTTAGCAAGAATGATACAATACACACAGTGACAAATGAATAATAAAACGGAAAAAATGCTGATATTGAAGTTAAATGTGAGATAACAAGGTGCTCATATTGTTGGACAAACGTTCATACATGAAGCATTAATGCTAATAATACCAAGACATGCAAGTTGTACAGTCTAGTTGTATCTGATAAATTTCACTCTACTAATTTCCCTGAGAGCCAATAGATGGCGTTACTAATAGAATCGATTACATCTTTTCACTATAGTAAATGACTCTTTCCCATCTTCCTTGTATATTTTTTAGTCATAATGTAAGAACAGAAATTTCACAAGGATTATCGTCTGTACAAACGCCTAAAATTTATATAAACCTGACTGGGAAAAAACTCAATTAATTTACTAAAATCTCTCCTATATCCCTTGACCTTTCTCTGACTACTCCTGTCTTTCCATTTATAAAAATCTGGAACAGTCTTGGGGATATAACACAATCAAATGTAAGTTTAATTTTCCCACCAAACCAGTCACTCTCATTTCCTAGTAGTATATAGCACATGCTTATCTGACATCGCAGAAACTCGTGAGTACTCTCAATAAACTATCATCAGTACTATATGTTTTCAACACCTACATTTCTTCTCTATTGATTCTGTCATAGGCTTTTTAGGTTCATGTATACTACGTATACATTTTCCTTTTACTTTCAAAATTTTCATGTGACAGTAGAAATACCTAATCCATACACCATCTTCATTGCCTAAACTTAAAATCATTCCTTTATAGTCAACTTTCTGACTTAAACTCCTACCAAATACCATATTACAGCCACAAAATTCTTATAATAGCAAATGTCACCTTTAAAATCAAACTATGGAACAAATATTCCTCTCACCAATTCCTTTAAATCTTTTTCCTTATCCTGACAAACCTTACAAACCCTGGTCAGCCACGACACTCACATTATCATCACAATACTGCACCAGCTCACTTAAAATGCCATTAATTCCAAATGTATTCATTTTCTCCAACCTCTTACCTGGCTTTTTTTTTTACATGCTTAATAGTCACTAGTACAATCTCATATAATAGCTGATATTACAGCAATTTCAAATCCGCCACTCTTTTATCCTCTTGCATACGATAATCCTTTAAAATACTCCATCTAGCCAGAAGTGCATGAAAGTTCGACAGAATATCTCCACATCCATTTTTCCAAATACATTTGTTCATTAATATTCATTCTACATTCAATTTCCAGTGTATGCATATATATATATATATATATATATATATTATATAAAACACATTCTATTCGAAAAGTTTTACCCGACACAACTTTAAGGTAAGCTTAGGGGGGAAACGTGAAATAACATCAGTTCAGTGATGCAGTGAGCAACAAAGCAGGATCTGACATTTTTATATCTATAAGTACTCGTCACTTTTCATAATCTGAATAAGGGCATGATGCAAATGTGTTAGTATTTGCATAAAAAATTTCACTTGTAATTAAAACTGTTAAAACAATAGAGATGCCGAGAAAATATATCAGAATATTAACTTTTATTTCAATTACGAATTAAAAGCGAACACTGGAAATCATGAAAGAGACAAAATTTGCTTATAATTTTAATTTCTTTTTTATGCGTGAATTATGAAATGCTTTAGTTACCTCCGCTAACGAAGTTGGGAGGAGGTTATGTTTTTGTCCCTGTTTGTGTTTGTCTGTTTGTGAACAACATTCAGTACACAATGTCACTCACTGAGTAGTGAAACCCTCAGGAACTAATCGTTATGTTGAGGCGTGGAAGTGATTCCATTTTAAAATACCTAGGTCAAAGGTCAAGGTCAAGGTCGAGCAAAGGTCAACCGAAATAAGTTGTCATGGCGGAGGTCTACACTCTCAGAGTGCTTTTCTAGTTTTTTAATGGAATACTTTTGGCTAGACGAAACCGTCAGCATATATTTGTTCTCAGAGATTTTAAACAAAAAATTATAGTAAAAATTTGCGTTGTTTTTAGTGCACATAGTTAGAAAACAGAACCCAGATATGCAATGCTTTAAATACCAAAACAAAAATTCTATCAAATTTGTGAGCCAAAATTTTCTTTTTTTCAATTTCTTGATACCTGTGCCTCACTTTCTCTGCTTAAATCGCTTTCTCTATGCCCTATCACACCCATAGCTCTCTATAGTATCTATATCGTTATTACCAAGTCTCTTGTTTAACAACAATTTGAAGTTTATTCGTTACGGGCATTCGTTCATTTTGGTTACAACTGTAACCGAATTCATCAGAATTCGAACCAAGGTTTTAATTGGCCTAATGAATCTGATTAGGAGAGGCCGAGGAGAAGGAGGTAAGAAAGGAGGGAGGAGATGGGGGAGAGGGAGCGGGAGAGGGAAGGAAGGAAGCCCAACTAAAATCTATAAATGACACCTGCCAATACCAAAACGAACTCATAACACTCTTGCTTCTAAACAAATGCAAAGGAAATATAGAAAATCGAAGAAGTTTTCGAAAGCACATTAATTGCTTTATGAAGGGTAAATTCTCTTTTAAAAAAAAATATGTAAAACGGGATGACATAAACAAATAAAACTTAGATGTTTACAAACTTAATAGCTCAATGAAGTTCGGGTAAGCTAAATAGAATGATGAATATTTATTCTGCTTTTCAGGTTTAAATGACAGTTGGGATTTTAAGACCTAAACTTACGTAGGACGAATTTATCTTTTTATAAAATTTAAAATACCACAGTGATAAATACCGTGTAAGAATGGTAAACTATGGAATTAGTCAAAACAATATAAACTAATGCATCTTCTGGAAATAATAATAATAATAATAATAATAATAATAATAATAATAATAATAATAATAATAATAATAATAATAATAATAATACTTTATTAAGCAAAGTAACATTAAATTGTATCTTTCATACATAAACTATAAAAAGAGACTTATGTTAGCCTGTTCAATATGAAAACATTTGCTGCAAGTTTGAACTTTTGAAGTTCTACCGATTCAACAAACAGATGACGATGATCATTCCAAAACTTGGTCACAGCTGGAATAAAATTATTCCATGGTTTTACATTTATAAAGACCAGAAGTTGAAAGAACAAAATTAAATTCCAGTTAATTAAATATTCAGCATGGTTCTTACCAAACTTGACTACTTCGAAAATTTCCTTCTAAACAAGATGTGCCTGTGAAAATAAAACGCTAAAGCTTTTGTCTATTTAGGCCTTTTTATCAAGATCAGTATCCTATTTAAAGCATGTTTTACCATTCATTTCATAATATAATAGGAGATGGTGCACAGCTGTCTTTATAGGAAATTATAAAATCGCTCACTTCTACTGCGAAAATAACTAACGCTGAAAACGAACTATAAATGATGGAACATCTACCATGACCAGGTGCATAAGCAAAATCAACATTTTCCAGCGTGCACTCGCAATTTGACACAAAATTCACCTTTGCAATATCACTTTTAATTGCTTTGAGCAACCTATCTCCAACCTCTACTTTACGTTTCAATAACTTATTTATCATAAGCTTAAGCCTGTATGATAAATATCTTTCCTTTAACCAACTAAATTAACAGCAGAGATTCGGGGCATAATAAGCCCCACCCTCTGATGACGTCATAACCAACCAAATTGTTTCCTGCCTTAACAGCAGTCCCAAAACATGCAGTTTGAAATTTGTAATGGGACGTATTGTGACCACAGATAATGTGGGAGACAACGGGATTGGCTATAACCTCATCAGGGGGTGGGGCTTAATTCACCCGGAATCTTTGCAGTGATTATACTTAATAAAAAAAAAATCACGTGAGGAAATACACGCGACTCGCTACAACCTTTTGACACCGGAATGATCTAAGAATGTGTACTGCTAAAGGTGTCTCGTCATAACTAGCAATATCTAAATAAGACTCGAGAATGCAAAGAGGCGTGAATGTCGCTTTGAATGAAACAAATGGATGAAATGGAATCTTCAATATTTTTCCAAAGAATTAATTTCTGAAGTCAGGAAACCTTTTTGAGAGGTTTATTTATATTTCACGTTTGAATCCCTTTCGTGGGGAGGGGGAGGGGACACTTTTTAGAGATGAAGACGACTTTTGTTTTCAACTGAACATTAAGAGGCTCATATGTGTTGACCTAGGAGGGTCATCCGGCGATAGGTCTTGCTGGATTATCCTTTTGACTAAGAAGGGTGTTGTACATTATGCCTGCTTTCCACTGTCCTTGGGATGAATTCCTGACATTTATCTGGTTTATGATATAAGATTCCAGTCTTTCTCTCGTACAGACAGGGACTTTTAAAAAGCAGAGATGTCTCAATCCAGTTGATTTGATGCTCTAAATCTCTAATATGAACGAAAATCCCCGAGCTCTAAAAGCCTTATCAAACCGTTCTCTATGTTAAAAAGATTATCTGAATACTAAAGATCTGTCAGATATGATTTTGAAAAAAAAAAAAAAAAAAAAAACATGGATTTTAGATCATCTTAAAACTTTGTGCATCGCATTAAATGAAATGAGTCATGTTTTTTGCTTTTTAAAAGGGCCAGGAGAAAAAATAGAAGCCAGACTAATAACATGAAGATACCTTAGGAACAGTGAAAAAAAAAGCATAGTGAACAACACCCTTTTGTATACTATCAGAAGGATAATCCATCAAGACCGATCTGCCTTGACCATTCTAGTTCAAGACGTGAACATCTAATCCAGTCAAGAATATGAAAACAATCATGCAAGAGGAAGAAATTAAATCTGGATATTCTTTCCCAGAATTAACCACATCCTTTTCAGATTAACGTAAAATTTATTTTTCCGGACATATATAAAGTGCCACTGCGAACCTCTCGCTTATTTTCCACCGAGATGAGGCCAGAAGAGTAATAGTCGAAGCATAGTGATGAATAAGATTTCCCTATTTTATTTTGTGGGCCTTTATAGGACACACACAAACATATTATTATTATTATTATTATTATTATTATTATTATTATTATTATTATTATTACTTCCCAAGCTACAACCCTAGTTGGAAAAGCAACATGCTATAAGCCCAAGGGCTCCAATAGGGAAAAATAGCCCAGTGAGGAGAGGAAATAAGGAAATAAATAAATAATGTGAATAAATTACCAATAAATCATTTTAAAAAAAGTAACAACGTCAAAACAGATATAGTAGGGTAAGGCAATTTTGGACAGGCAATTTTGGACAGAAGCAATTTTGGATAAGTAAGGCAAAAATTGGACAGCTGCAATATCTCTAAAACTATTTTTTATTTTCAAAAACTATAATGTTGTTAGATATTTCCCAACCTTCTACTTTATAAATATTAGTATGTTTGGTTTTGAAAAAGTATTAATTACCACGAAAAAAATTGTTGAATATGAATATGGTGTCCAATAGTTACCTCGCCTTCATTTTAGGGCTTCTCAAAAATAATACTAGAAATTATTTCTAAAAAAAATTAGTAGATGACACTAAAGGAAGGTTTAAAATAAGAAAATTTATGAAAAAATATGGAATATCTAGTGTCCAATTTTGCCTCACCTCGAAAAATGGTGAGGCAATTTTGGACACTTAAATGAAAAAACAACTAATTCATAATGTTAAGTTATTAAGTAATAGGTTTTGTAATTTCCTTATATTTTATATTGTCTGTATTTATATATTTTCTTGATAATTTTAACTTAAAATATAGGCAAATGATAGTTATTTGAAAATATTTTTAACCATTTACTTCAAGGGAAAAAATATTGATTTATGAAAAACAGAAAAAAAAAGGTTTTCTTTTCAAAGAAAATATTAATCAAACCTATTACTAATGAAAATATATGTACAATACAAAACCTGAAATGAAAGTGAACAATTCAATATGTATTATAGCCATATACGTAACAAATAAGTGACTGAATATAAGACTTGTCTATTTACTTCAACTGAATGCTCAAACAACTACTTCTGTTCTTTTATAGGTGGTACTAACCATTTTCGTTAAGGCCTAAGGACCTTTAATTACATCTGTGATTTGAAAAAGTTATGTATCCGTTTGGTGCTATGGATACTCCTCTACTCCTGAGGCCTGGCGGATGATCTTAGTGGAATTAGTATGGACCGGAAGGGGTCCCTTGCCTTAGTTAGGCACTGCGCATCACAAGGAACTGGCTCTCCTTTGATGACTCTAACCAATGAATCCTCTATGGATTTAGTCATTCTTTGAAAAGGGAAAATGAAAGAATGGCCCCCAGTCCCGGGCGTTACAGGGTGCTAAGAATCTCCCGGTTAATAAATACTAAAAATTAAAATTGGTAATTGGAATGTTAGAAAGATGAATCAGATTTGGAAGTTATAGCAAGTAGAGAATGACTTTATGAAATAGTTTGGATTTCTTAGCCGTAAGTGAAACACGTAAAGGGATTGGTAAAGAACTCACACCAAGGCAATACATATATCTACTCAGGAAGAACAGATGGAGTTGCAAGAGAAGGCGTAGGAATGACGACATCAAGAGCAGAAAAGTCATTAATGGAATGGAGAGCTGTATATAGCAGATGGTCACTTGCAAAGTTTAAATCAAAGCAGTGCAATATGATTATTATAGTTAACTATGCACCAACAAATGATTCCCCTCAAGACAGGAAAGATGAATATTATAAAGAATTGCAGAGCTTAACAGATGAGATCCCAGAGAGATATGAAAATTGTTATTGGTAACTTCAATGCTGAAGTTGGAAGGAATAATCGAGATATAAAGAATGTGATGGGTGTTGAGGGTCTTGGCGAAGTTGCAAATGAAAATGGGGCAGATTTTATAAGTTTTTGTTCTTTTCCAGCACAAGGACATCCACAAATAAACATGGGCTTCATCATGTGGCAGTTACAAAAGTCAAAGAGATCACATAGCCATTGATAAAGAGAGGAGAAACGACTCTGAGAAGTGTAACAAGCTATAGAGGTGTAAATATTGGTAGTGACCACTAGCTTCTCTTGCTACACTGAAATTAAAACTGAAAGCACCCAACAGAAATGTAGATAAAATATCTAGGTTTGATAAAACTAAGCTTCTAGAGGATGAGCACAGAAATCTTTGCAATTCAATGTAGGAATCGATTTGCAGTCTTAGAGACTTTAAGACACAAATAACAAACAATTAACGAATGATACTTGGGATACTATAAAAAGGAGACAAAGATAGAAGTTGATTGTTAAAAGTTTTTGAGGAAGTAATGAAAATTGCAAGGTAGAGCATGCTAACCATTCCAGTGTTGATAGTGACGTCAAAAGAAAACCCAGAAATGACTGGAGAGAATATTTAGAAAGGAAAGCAGATGAGTCTGACAAAGCTATGGATTCAGAGAGTGACTATAGTATAAGAATTGTACATAGAATTATTATAGAAATATCTACGGGAGCAAAGAAGAAGCATATAGCCATCAAAAAGAGAGATGGAGGTGTTATAACAACAGATGTAGAAAGGCAACATTGGATGGAACACTTTAGTGGGGTCATGAATAGGAGATATAAAGGGAACAAATTGATTGATATACCTGAAGCGGAAGAAGACCTTGATGTGCCCATCAATGAATTCAGTGTGTTTGAAGCCTACTATCTTTGAAAAAAAACTAGAAGAGATGGGAAGTCTCTAGTTACGATGGAATAACTGCTAAGATAATATTGGCCGAAAACGAAGTGATTCCCAGATTACTTACAAGATTATTTTGTAGAATGTGGCGTGAAGAGGCAATGCCTGATAAATGGGAGCTAGGAGTGTTGGTGAAAACTGATTGCAATAATTACAGAGACATCACACTTACGTCAGTTGTCATGAAAATACTATGTTGTTTATCCTTCTCATGCATTTTGTAATGCATAGAACAGTTGGGGATGTTGGCGAAGGATTGGACTAGATTCGTAACAGGAAATCAGGTGACCTAGAGTATGCTGATGACGCTGTCCTTATTAGCAGAACACCACAGGTCAAGATAAATAGAAGAAAGACAAAGAATGGAACATGTAATGGAAGATGAAATATTATTGGAAGGAAGAAAAGATTAAGGAGGTGGAACCATTAAAATATTCAAGAACTATGATATCTAATACAGGGATTAAGAATTTGAGTTCAATGAAAGACTGAAAAAAAGCAAATCAGACAATGGCTAGGTTAAGTAAAATCTAGAAATCAGATCGCCTGAAATTACTTATAAAAGTCTGGCTATATATCAGTTTAGTGAGATCGGTGTTATTGTTTGGATATGAGTTGTGGTATAACAATGAAACAATATCCAACAGGTTTTATAGATTTGAGAACAAAGCCATAAGAAGAATATTGGGAGTTAAATGGCAGGACAGGATTAGAAATGAAACGATAAGAGAGATCACTCTAGTGCCATATGTGGATGAGATCATGGTGAGGGGTAGATGGAGATGGTTTAGGCATGCTCTTTGCTCTCTCCAAGAGCAGATGATGAAGATATGTGGTTTCAAGCTATTTAACTCAAGGTGAGTCACTTTGCCTCTTTCTTTCTCTAAACCCCGTTTTGTTGCTCTACCAATGCAAAATAATGGACGCTCCTTATCTTTATAAATTACCACATACCATTTTCCTACAACTGAGGCTTCTTTAAATGTAGGTGAAACACTCTTCCAAAATGAATTAAATTCCTTTTGATTCACTATCAGTACAATCCAAGTAGTTTGAATTATCACTATTAATTCCCTTGGTCAATTTAGATTTTTTTTTATATTCACTTTAGCGTTTGCAAAAATTTTTCTTAAAAAATTGAGAAATATTTGGTTGCTTTGTATTTCCATTATTTGTTTTGTTTTTATCTCTCTTAATGCCTTCCTTTGGGGTTTTCCCTATATTTTTCTTAATTTTCTCTCTTTTTCTTAAATCTTCGATTGCATCCCTTTTTGTTACTATTTGAGCAAATGCCTTTCTTATTCTTGTTGCGTTTTTTATCCTTCTTGGTTGCTTTTTCCGTAAGGTTATCTTTTGTTGGTAAGAGTGTCTCTTTGATGGTTCGTTCATAATATGAGGTAAAAATAATAAGAATAAACTGGATATGTAAAACTTAGGATGAATATTGTTTATGGGATCAGCTTTGTCCCTCGTTGATATCTCTCACTATCATGCTGTTTACTCTAATATTGCTTCATTGAACACCATATCAATAAGGCAACATGCCAGCTGCGTCTTTTCTATTGCAGTTATCAACATGGAAATCACCAGAAAAGGGAAAATATATTTCCCCTAATCCGTGAAATTTCCATTTGGATATGTGAATTATTCTAGAAACAACGTATCTACAAGAAAGTTTTATTTTTTTTAATTATTTTTTAGCACTTGGGGTGACACCCCTCTCGAAGATGACACCATGATTTGGTCGATCTTTATGAAGGTTCCACCCCTCAGTGTCAACACCTTTGAGTGTGTCCCCAGTATTAAATAACTTTTTTAAAATCATATCATAACCCTCGAGCTAGAAAGACAAACTTTTTGTAGATGTAACTCTCAGGGTGTCACCCCCTTTTAGGGTGTTACTCTGGGCAGACCAACCCCACTAACTGCACTCCTAGTGTCTTATTTTGTATGCCCATGATTACAAATATGTAGATTTACACATAAAAATATATACGTGTGCTTGAATACAAAGTTTAATTTATATATTCATATAGTAAGGCAAAATTGGAGTTTTCAAAGTCATGGTTAGGCAAAATTGGACAGGCAAATTTCTCACTTTTTTCTTGGCGAAGCAAAATTGGACAATCTTGGATTACGGACACAAAATTTTATGCAAGTCCATAATTTTTTTATAGTATATTTATATTGATAGTGACCAAAAATTGTCATAATTTGCAAATTGAGCGTTGCCGCTTAACGGAGATACAGACATGTCCATAATTGCCTCGCCTCTGAGATATTTTTTTTTTTATTGCTGAAATATAGGAACTTCTAATTCTTTGATGATTATGAGACAAACTACTTTTTATAGATGAGACCTCCCTCTTTTGAAAGCATGTTTGATTTCTGGTCATAAATTATTAATACAGATTTTGTAAAAAGGTTTCTAAAAAGGTGTCCAAAATTGCCTCGCCCTCCTATATGTCCTCTATAATCTATTATCAACGTCAAAAACAGAAATGTCATACATAAACTATAAAAAGACTCATGTCAGCCTGGTCAACATAAAAACATTTGCTCCAACTTTGAACTTTTGAAGTTCTACTGATTCAACAACCAGATTAGAAAGATCATTCCACAACTTGGTAACAGCTGGAATAAAACTGGAATACTATGTATGTATATATATATATATATATATATATATCTATATATATATATAAATATATATATACATATATATATATATATATATATATATATATATATATATATACAGTATTTATATACACTATATCATATATGCTATATATATGTATATATTATCCACACACACACACACACACACACACACACACACACACACATATATATATATATATATATATATATATATATATATATATATATATATATAATTTATATAGACACTCATAGAGAGAGAGAGAGAGAGAGGAGAGAGAGAGGAGAGGAGAGAGAGAGAGAGAGAGAGAGAGAGAGAGAGAGAGAGAGAGAGAGAGAGAGAGTCAATAAAAACCAGGAGTACTAATATGTCTTCAAACCTAGTGCTTCTCACCATCGTCTTAGAAGTGTCCAGAGCCAGATAAATGAAAATCACATTCCCCGTTTTCACAGTGATCCACACTGTCTACAAAAGAAACACCAGCTTGCCCTTACTCGAAGGGAAAATAACACCTGCAGGAGGTAAGAAAAGAATGTAAAGATTTAAGCCGGGATGCGGAGGGACAATGTTGGAAAGAGTAAACCTTACCAAATCCTACTAATTAGGAAGGCGTTGGTGAATAGTGTTGGTGAGGTTCGGTTGCTTTGGGGATTTGCTGCCAATGCTAAAATTTAGTTCGTAATGGTAAGGTGGTGATTTTCAGGGGAACCTTGCGTGAAAAGTTATGAATATTTGTAAGATGGTGAATTTCTGGGAGACCTTACGTGAAAACAATAATGAATATTTCTAAGGTGGTGATTTTCAGGGGAACCTTGCGTGAAAAGTTATGAACATTTGTAAGGTGGTGATTTTCAGGGGAACCTTGCGTGAAAAGTTATGAATATTTGTAAGGTGGTGATTTTCAGGGGAACCTTACGTGTAAAGTTATGAACATTTGTAAGGTGGTGATTTTCAGGGGAACCTTACGTGAAAAGTTATGAATATTAGTAAGATGGTGATTTTCAGGGGAACCTTATGTGAAAAGTTATGATTATTTGTAAGATGGCGATTTTCAGGGGCACCTTACGTGAAAAGTTATGAACCTTACGTGAAAAGTTATGAATATTTGTAAGATGGTGATTTTCAGGGGAACCTTACGTGAAAAGTTATGATTATTTGTAAGATGGCGATTTTCAGGGGAACCTTACGTGAAAAGTTATGATTATATTGTAAGATGGTGATTTTCAGGGGAACCTTACGTGAAAAGTTATGATTATTTGTAAGATGGTGATTTTCAGGGGAACCTTACGTGAAAAGTTATGAACCTTACGTGAAAAGTTATGAATATTTGTAAGATGGGGATTTTCTGGGAAACCCTACGCGAAAACAATTATGAATATTGTTTTTTTTTACAGAAGATAACAACCAACAACAACAAATTCAGCCCTTTCTAGCCAACGGCAGGCAAAGGCCTCAGACAAGACTTTGTTTATGTTTAGGTTTTGGCCAGTTTTCATCACCCCACTGGCCAACTGCGAATTGCTGATAGTAGGAGACTTTTGTCTGATCGCTCACAGCAAACCAACCAAGTCTGGATGTCCCCGACTCGTAGAGCTTTGCTGATCATGGCAATACACAAACCCCTACGCCACGTTAATATATCCCCACTCAGAAAGGCTATAAACCACAAGACCTTAAAATAATTTATACTTTATACTTTATTTCACTCTCCCACTGAAAGAATGGCATATTATTTTATATAAACAGTAGGTCTCAACAGCATGTCCAGACAACAAAGGTAATTGAAGAGGAAAATTAACTTTGTCAAAAGTAGGTACACAAAACATTTCATAGTACATAGCTCTCGTAGAGTAGCCAAGTGGAAAAAAAAAAAAAAAAAAAAAAAAAAAAAAAAAAACACCCACTCATTAAAACTGTAAAATCCTAAAAGTAAATTATCTATATTCGTCAAAAGGTATTGCTGACATTTAATGAAAATTCCAACACATTGTAAAGTATAATTATTCTCACTAATGCTGAATTTTTTTTTTTTCACTGGCTAGTGATGAATATACTGAAGTATTTTTAGTCACAGATTGCACCATTGTCTCTTGCACATTTGCGACCCGTAAACCTTGAAACATTTGCTACTTGTAAAACTTGAAACATTTGTGACTTAAAACTTTAAGAAAATTGTAACCAGTAAACCTTAAAACATTTACGACCTGTAAAAAAAATTAAGTAATTTGCGACCTGCAAACCTTAAAACATTTGCAACCTGTAAAAAACTTATAACATTTACGACCTGTAAAAAAACTGAAACATTTACAGCCTGTAAAAAAATAAAACAATTGCGACCTGCAAACCTTAAAACATTTGCATCCTGTAAAACACTTATAACATTTACGACCTGTAAAAAACCTGAAACATTTACAGCCTGTAAAAAATGAAATATTTGCGACCTGCCAACCTTAAAACATTTGCGAAATATAAACCTTAAAATAGAGTTCAAAACTCCCCTCCCGACATGCTGAGTAAGGCACAGCGATTCACATAATCTTCCTCATTGAAAAATTCAAGCTTTACGACTATAAATACAGAAATTAATATCTCCTCTGTAAGCCGGGCAATATTACCGCGCACGAATTAAGTGAGCATGCCCGTTAATTCTCCAAGCAAATCAATCTAATTTGCATAAAAGAGCCAAAGCACTCTTGGCAACATAATGCAAACGAGATTAATCTTTATCAGTTTTAATTAAAGATAAACTTCATATTCAGAGTGGAGTTGTATTGCTACCGCTAATATCATTATAGTATCCTTGCTATAATTACTTGCAGGACTTTGAAAATGAATGAACTAGAGGGTATATAAATATATACAGTGTATATATGTATACAGTATATGTATGTGTATATATATGTATGTAAATATATATATATATATATATATAATACTATGTATATATATATATATATATATTATACATATATATATAAATATATATATACATATATATATATATATATATATATAAATATATATATATATATATATATATATAGAGATAGAGAGAGAGAGAGAGAGAGAGAGAGAGAGAGAGAGAGAGAGACCTCCCCAAGTCAATAGGACAATAGCGATGAAGGGCTGAAAATTCCCAGTCCGTCGCCATGCCAAATGGAAAAATAAATATTACACTACAGTTCGTCAAAACCTAAGATTGGAATACAGGCCTACTTATTACACCTGGATCATTATATCTCCATCTATAGTCCATTTCTTTTATCAAGGCAGATTTGCACCGACTCGCAACGGTGCCCCTTTAGCTCGGAAAAGTTTCCTGATCGCTGATTGGTTAGAATTATCTTGTCCAACCAATCAGCGATCAAGAAACTTTTCCGAGCTAAAAGGGCACCGCTGCGAGTCGGTGCAAATATGCCTCGCTAAAAGAAATGGACTATAGTCAATAGTAATCTCATGATAATAGACTGCAAATATTTTCGTCTTGAACAAACTCATTTCACTACTTTAAAGATAGAGATTAAGAATACAGCAATCAAATAAGATCAGTTGAAGCTACTAACTGAATGAACAACATTTGGTCCATATGGACTACGCTGGAGCCGAGGAGGCTATTAGACGTAAACAAAGGAAAGGCATCTATATTACAGAGATAATGTGACAGATGAAACGTAATTGAGAGATTAATAGAGACTCATTTTGTCTGGAAAATTATGAAGTAACAAGTAAAAATCATAAATATTATTTAAATACAATACTAGGAACCATCAAGCCTACTTACTATGAGATTCAGGGCCTCTGTAACACAGTTTTTTCCGCAATATTTTTTTATCTATGAATCTCATAGATATAACGCTTCTTCAGAATGCACATTATATCGACACATAAATTTTGACTATATTCTGCATTACGTAGGTTGAATAAATTTGGTACTTATAATGTAAAAGTGACGTTTTTTGAAGACGGGCCAACTTCCTCAGAGAAAAGGTTTCGAACGCACTCGTTACGTAACTTATGACGGCATTTCTTCCCTCTTTCTCGATCAATGATTGGCTATACGTAACGAAGGCTATACCTCTGCCAACAATGAGATAAAAGTCTAAATAAAAGCAAAGCAGTACACCTTCATGAACTCCGAAACCTCTCCACTGATAATTGTCATAATGAACAAACCAACAAAATATGTTAATAAATACAAAACACTTCGATTATTAGTCTAACTCCCAAATAAGTTTCCTAAGAAATTACAGTCTACTTTATAGGTCACAATCAGATTGACAAGGTGTATGGAATAGTTGGTAATTTTCAAAAACGTAGTAGACATGTTTGACTTAAAAAAAAAAAAAAAAAAGACGGTACCGTATGTTGGCTTTAAACCTTCACCAATAATTATCGTCAGAAAGATGACTTCATGAGGCTCCACCCACTTTGGCCTGGTTATAATTCAGGATAACACTGAAGGCTATCATGGGCATTGTTAGATCAGAATATTTAAATTCTGGCTATAAAAACTCATTTCTCGAGTAGTTGTAAGAAGTGCTAAATGATCCTCAAGGATCCCAGCAGTTGGCCTAAACGTTTAATTCATTTATACTACTGTTGCGGCACTTCTGCTACAGTAGTATTACTACGCTAGCACAGATACCCCACCCACATTTATGTATCGTTCCGCCATTCATAAAGTCTTTGTAATGTTTTTTTCACTGTGCAATAAGCCATGGCTTCCTCAGAAATTAAGTTTAACATTAGATGATAGGTTATTTCATTAAGCTGACAAATTATGGCAACTGGGTACGTTATTGCCGATGTTGAAGCTAAAGATAAAGTATGGTATCATTCCTTTATTGCATTATCATTTTTACTACTATTTGTTTTGCTACATATAGTAATTACTTTAAAGGATAAATGAATTATGTTCACTTTACTCCTATAAATTCCCATTAGATGTACAAATAAAACTCCTAAAACTATTCCTGATTTATTTACAAAATGCAGTCATGCCCAAAACATATAAGGCCTAAGAAGAAGAAAAAAAATTATATCGGATGATCCGTCGGTCTGATGGAGAGTTTAGCACAAAATTCTTATTTTAACAAAAATAGTTATATAAAGACTGTTTACATACAATCTCTCTCTTTCTCTCTCTCTCTCTCTTGGTGGAATAGTGAATAGTTAATGGAAATTTTCAAAAGCCTGAATGACATTACAAGTATTATAATCATGTTACGCTATATGCAAATCAGACCTTAAATATTGGATTTAAACTAAAAACTGAATAATTACCTATTCAGGCTATAGAAAATATGGCCACGGGCTTTCTCTTGACTGTATAAAGTTGCAAGTCGTAAGACAAATGCAGTTTTGCAACCAAGGGGGCAATTCCAAATCATGTTAGCCATTCTTGACTTATGGTTTTCAGAGCCGATGGAACAAGGTGAATGGGTGTCTGGTGGATGGGCGGGGCAAAATTTTGTCAAAAGGTGTTTACATTGCTTACGTAATGAATGTTTTCATCTCTTGGCTCGTAATCACTGGCCATGACGTCGGCTACATCATTTTTACTCTATAAAAATTAAAACTATCGGGTTTAGGTTATTGATAATGCTGACAAAATTTGTGTGTGGTTGTAAAATATACATATGTCGACTTTCAGCAACATCCGATGCTTTGATAAGGAGCAAAGTCCAAAAAACCGTGTTACAGTGGCCCTGAATCTCATAGTAAATAGTTACTACTTTCATGTAATCTATTTCTCTATTTTAATCTATTATAATTCATCTCACTGCTTTTTAATCTAAAACGATTTATAAATTTGTCACCTAACACATCTTCCAAAAGAAAAGGTTATCAAATCTGAAGTTTCTTGAACAGTGACTAAAATAATCCCCAATATATCCAAATGCCCTTGTCCAAACGACCAGACTCTAAAAAATAAAAATAAAAATAAGCTCTATACAGGAATAACCAGACTTCGCCAACTTTCTCCCAAAACAACCTATCATACGTGGAACCAAGTGGAAGAAAATAATTGGTGCAGCATGACGCACACACACACAGAGAGAGAGAGAGAGAGAGAGAGAGAGAGAGAGAGAGAGAGAGAGAGAGATAAGCTGTGATGGTAAAAGGGGTTCTTGCTGGAAATCAGCAGAAGGGAACAATAGCCTGCGTGAAAGCAGGAGGTGGTATGGTATGGTCGGAATAACGAAAAAAATAAGAGGGCGAAATGCTTCAGAAATATACTTAGAAATTCGGAAAAGGAAAATCATGGAAATGTTGGAGGGAATAGACAGAGACCTAGATTAAAGCCGTAAAAGACCATTAGTGGAAAGAACAGTGAAAGCCGCGAGGTAAACAACGGCCAGAGAGAGAGAGAGAGAGAGAGAGAGAGAGAGAGAGAGAGAGAGATACGTGTACAAGGACTTGTCTAACAGTCACTTGAATTCGTACTCCACTAAAGAATGAGCAGAGAGTAAACCCTGGCGAGGGTTCACATGGCTGGAAAGCACCGTGAGGACCCAGGAGAAAAGCCTCCTTTCAAGCACCACAAAAGGTAATTGTCCGGACTCTCTTACAAGAATGGAAATTGAGGGAAGTGAAAACAATTTCTGTTTTGTGTCGGTTTCTTGAATATGAATGCAGGCGCGCACGCGCGCGCGTACACACACACACACACACACACACACACACATATATATATATATATATATATACATACACACACAGGCATATATATATATACTGTATATATAAATTATTATATATATAATACGTATATACAGTGCACACACACAAATATATATATATATATATATATATATATATATATATATATATATATATATATACATACACATACATTAACTTTGATATATTGGAAAATGCAATGTAAATACACATTAGGTGTGGTACATAGGTTACCGTAAGATTAGGTGAATGTCGAGAGTATTTGTAGGTAGTTGGGTCATTTGGAAAGAATGAAGGAAAGTAGGATTATGAAAAAAAAAAACGGTTTAAATATAGGAAAGGAATGAATGCCTCAAAACAGTTATAACATGTACAAAATAATGTATATATAAATTAGCTTAAATGTGTATAATGACACTGTTCAAAATCCAATTTTGAAACAGCAAAATGAAGTTCACCTCACAAATAACTGCCGACGACAAACTAATTTCATTGAAAGAAAAATCACGTTGAGTAGATGATATTTACTTGATATATCACTGAAATCAAACAATCAACACACAACAGGGACAGACAGAACAATGTCATAATCTTCTGAGCACTTTGACTTGCCTCAGGCTAATATTTCAAGATTGGTTGATTGATTGATTTAAGGTTTTCTGGCATCCTGACATCTAATATTTCACGAAGGCAAACAGATAAAAGCTTCACTTTATTGCTATAAGAGAACTGTTCTCGAATAACCTCCAAGCACCGTTCATTTTATAAACGAAGCGATAATCCTCTGAAATAAACGCAAGAACTCCCTTCATAATTATTCAATTAACATTGTAATCCGCGTCTTCTATGATCAAGTAGTAGGACGTTATTATTATTATTATTATTATTATTATTATTATTATTATTATTATCATTATTATTATTATTATTATTATTATTATTATTATTATTATTATTATTATTACTCGATAAGCTACAACCCAATTTGGAAAAGCAGGATGCTATAAACCCCAAGGTTCCGATCGGAAAAATAGCCCAGTGAGGACAAGAAACAAAGAAATTAACTCCAATAGAAGTTTAGGAACAATGACAACATTAAAACAAATCTTTCATATATAAACTAGAAAAACTTCAAAATAACAAGCGGAAGAGAAATAAGATAGAACAGTGTGCCGGAGTGTACCCTCAAGTACCCTCGTGTAAGAATTGTCAAAATCTTATGAAGAGTTACTCTAGGAATGTAACCCAAAGTTAAAATAAGAGACACGACACAGCTTGATATCTCTACTAAATTTAACTTTCTAATTATTTATCAGAAATTTTAATGGATTATTGCAACGAATACATATAAACTAACTGGTAAGAGACGAAAATACTCTCTATTTCCTATGACTTCAAAGGGCAATACCTCGAAAATAACAACAACAACAACAACAACAACAACAACAACAACAATAATAAAAAAAATTTAACGTTAATGTGATCGAAAATAATACATAGATAATATAATAAAAAAAAATAACTAAACACATTAGTGACATAAAGAAAAGTAGTGTAAGACGAAAAGTTACCTAACTTTCAGAAAATTTAAATATTACTGATGGTAAACGTTAAAGTTAGGCAAATCAAAGTTAAAAACCAATTAAATAAACAGAAAACTCACAGCCAGTAAATTGTGGAAAACGGGAAAAAAGTCACATCCATAAATAAAAACATCATTATAAAAATACCGATAAAAGAGAAATAATTTCTCGATGTTTTGCATTTGCCGATGATAAAAATGGATGCTGGAATGAGGTTCGGTTTTTTTTTTTTTTTTTCATAGAAAAAGAATTACTTGTTTTCTCGTTGGTACGTTAACGTCTTATAAACAACAACAATAACAACAACAACAACAACAACAACAACAACAACAACAACAACAACAATAATAATAATAATAATAATGATACGAAAGAGGTCATAAATAGTGAATACGAAAATCAAATCGTTGCCATTAACGAAATTCATAGTGATGACAGCTACAACAATAATAATGATCAGAGTAAAAAAACAATGATAAATATATTGACAGTGCGAAATAAAAAGCCTTGACGCATGACCAATCTAAAACGAACGAACAAATATCTGAATTACAGAGTTTAATTCCTTAAATACTTCTAGTAAAAAAAATTTACAAATTTCTAATTTTTATTTAGATTAGCATAAATTAACAGATTGCAGTCACTATACTTCACTCTCAACCAGTCATATGAACGCACAGACGAGAGGAGCACTCAGTAGAGGGCACATTTCCACCGAGGCAGTTTATTTTTGCTCAACCTTGACATTGACATTTCATACAATCAAATATGAACCAAGTTTGAAGTCTCTGTGGCAACAATGTCCAAAGTTATGGCTGGTTACGTGAATTGGACATTTTGTTTGACCATGACCTTGACCTTTGACATTGGCCTTTCAAAATTTAATAATTTCCAGTTTTCTACATAACAGTTAATCCACGCAATTTGCATTACTCTACGATTAAAGTTGTGGCCCGTAAGCTGTTCATAAGCAAAGACACACACACAAACAAACAGGGGTGAAAATATAACCTCCTTCTAACTACGTTGGCGGAGGTAAAAATAGGCCAAATATTATTTGTTGATTCGCTTCACTTATTTAGTTCAAATATTAGACCATTAATTATGAATCAGACCTAACATCAATCTCAGACTTACTTGATTAGTTTAATACATGTCATCATCATCATCATCTCCTACGCTTACCGACGCAAAATGCCTATATGTTAGATTTCGCCAGTCTTCTCTATCTTAATTATTCAAATCAATACTTCTCCATTCATCGTCTCCCACTTCACGCTTCATAGTCCTCAGCCATGTATGCCCATGACTTCCAATTCTTCTAGTACTTTCTGAAGGCCAGTTAGGTTAGTGCATATACCGTAAATGAAGTATTTCTGTACTTATAAAGCTATATCTTCATTTGATGCTGACGCTTGGACATCCCCTTACAATATAATTTATACATGGTATTTTAAATTCTCGGATATTAAAATGATGGAGCTTTAAAAGGCAAACAGGTTGATTTAATTAGTGAATTTTCTGTTAAATATATCCATTGTAAGTAGCAGCGAAACTCATATATAAATACTGGAAGATAAAAGGAATATGAAAATCAACTGATTAAACTTATTCATAGGAAAAAAAAAAACAAAACAAGAAAATACCAAAATATTACTTATATTCGAGCTGATTCCAGAACACTGCACATCACTTTGAAAGAAGTACGTCAATGAAAAACAGTAAATAGGGCATGTCTTTCACATAATTTAAACAATTCTAAAATATTCTAAATATTCTATATTGATGTATCACTCTTTCTCCAAGAAATTTTGCATTTATTCTTCTCTCTCTCTCTCTCTCTCTCTCTCTCTCTCTCTCTCTCTCTCATTAAGAAAGACTT
>NC_090754.1:73863165-73873165 GCF_036898095.1 Palaemon carinicauda
GGGCTTCTATTGCTGATTTAAGGGAAATGGGGAGAGCCACGCACGATATGAGGGGAGAAGGAAGTTAGGGGGTCAAGGGGAAGCTGCCGCCAGACAGGGATTGCATAAAGGGGAGTGGCAATAGGAGAGGATCAAATACGGGAAAGATAAAGGATACCGAGACACTTTGGGATGTTACGAAAAGAGGATGGTTCGAGGAAGGATAAATGGATAAAGTCGGAGTTATTAAGCAAAAGAGATAAAATTGAAGATATCCACGAAAGATGATCGCCATAAGGATCATTTCGATGATGAAGATGAAGAGAAGGCACCTTGGTCTTATAAAAGTAGTCTGCTGATGATATTAAAATAGAAAAGATGATGGGAATCATATGACGATAAGGTAAAAGACTACTGTATAATGTCAAAGAGTAAAAGGCACGAGAATGACACATCTGCATACGAGAATACTGTTGTTGTTGTAGATTGCCTGGTCCTTCCTAAAATTACTGACACAAAGGAAAATTACTAATACAAAGGTAAATCACTGAAGAAAAAATATATGAGGGAAATTTAATTTCCTTCAATCTTACCTAGTTAGCATTGATGACTTTTGACGTTATATACCCCTTTCAAAAATACAAGGCAGTCAATATGCCTTGCATAGCCATGAAAAACATCGAATCTCTTTTGATGAGAGAACAAAACCATCGATACGATACTTTTTTAACAGCTTACTGCCCTGGAATATGGTCACGCAACACATTACGTGCCAAACACGAGGCTCCCTTGGACTGAAATCCTCATCTGATGTTTCCAACATACGGATATTTATCCTAGACTGACTAGCCCTCTTCAGAGAAACCTTCAATGTCGTCATAGGCTATGATGGACTGCTAATAGATCAATATCAACTGGGGATAGCCCCCCCCCCCCTCTCTCTCTCTCTCTCTCTCTCTCTCTCTCTCTCTCTCTCTCTCTCTCTCTATATATATATATATATATATATATATTTGTGTGTGTAAAAAAACACGACGATAAATCACAAAACGCATTCATACTTAAAACTGCTCAAACAAGGATGTAAAACCTTCTGCAGGAAACTTCCACAAAATTAGCTGTTCCCCACCCTTACAAAAATAAACCAAATTAACGATCACATCGATAACAACACCCAAACCCTACCAGGCACAGCAGAACTTGCCTCTAAGTTACAGTCTCAGCGTTCCTGGACATTTAGGTTTATCCTTTCTAAAACTGTCCCTCCCGCTTTCTATCAAGCACTCTCCAGGCACTCCTTACTTTCTCCCTACTTTCGAAATTAAAATCTTAATTTCTATGAAATTATACGTCCCCTTTCTCTCCACACAGCAACCTATTTACAACTTTGCCTCTATATTGCTCGACCACTGTATTCACCTTTTGTCACATAAATAATATAAACAATTAATTCTAAAAGCTTCAACCTTTTTCCTTGCGTTCATATATAATATTCACACTTCAATTCCAATAGTGTGAAATCAACAGAGCCTTAATTCCTTCCCACCTGGTTTCTATGACATTTACATATTATACGCCACTGGATTCACCAATTCTGTGGCTCTCCCCTTCCCTCATCACACAGCCAGAGTTTAGGCGTACTTGTCAAAGCCTCTACGAATCAACTGCGTATCCTCCACTAACGAAATTAGTATTCATTACTATCTCTATCATGTTTATATCTATTTTTATTGCATCAATTCCTTACAATTCACTCTCAACATTCTCCTCCTTTTCGAGTATTAAATCCTATCCAGTGTCTGACGTTATATTTCCCTATTCCCAAAAAGTACTTTATAATCTGTACAGATATATATATATATATATATATATATATATATATAGAAGGTAGTAGGTTCAGGTTGGCCAAGGCACCAGCCACCCGTTGACATACTGCCACTAGAGAGTTATTGAGTCCTTTGACTGGCAAGTCAGTACCATATTGGATCCCTCTCTCTGGGTACGGTTCATTTTCCCCCTGCCTACACATACACCGAATAGTCTGACATATTCTTTACAAATTCTCCTCTTTCCTCATACACTTGACAACAGTGAAATTACCAAAAAATTCTTCTTCTCTCAAGAGGTTAACTACTGTACTGTAATTGTTCAGTGCCTACTTTCCTCTTGGTAAGGGTAGAAGAGACTCATTGGGTATGGTAACCAGCTCTTCTAGAAGAACACTCCAAAGTCAAACAATTGTTCTCTGGTTTTGGGTAGTGCCATAGCCTTTGTACCATGGTCTTTCACTGTCTTGGGTTAGAGTTCTCTTGCTTGAGGGTACACTCGAGCACACTATTCTAACTTGTTTCTCTCCCTCTTGTTATTTTGAAGCTTTTATAGCTTATATATGAAAGATTTACTTTAATGTTATTATTGTAGTTAAACTTCTTTTGTAGTTTTCCATATATTCTTTGCTCATTGGGCTATTTTCTTAGTTGTGGCCCTTGGGCTTATAGTATCCTGCTTTTCTAACTAGGGGTCGTAGCCTATCAAGTAATAATAATAATAATAATATTAATAATAATAATCATCATCATCATAATATACATAAATATATATATAATATATATATACTATATATATGCAGTATATATATATGTATATATATATATATATATATATATATATATATATTTCCTTGTTAGAAAAGCAAGATGCTATAAGCCGAAGAACTCAAACAGGGAAAACTAGCTCAGTGAGGAAAGGAAACAAAGAAATAAATGAACAACGGGAAGTAATAAACAATTAAATTAAAATATCTTAAGAACAGTAACAATATCAAGTCAAGATCTTTCATATATAAACTATAAAAACTTGAAAAAAAAAATGAGGAAAAGAAATAAGATAGAACAGCGTGCCCGAGTGTACCCTCAAGCAAGAGAATTCTAACCCAACGCAATGGAAGGTCATGGAACAGAGGCTATGACACTACCCAAACTAGAGAACAATGGTTTGATTTTGGAGTGTCCTCCTAGAAGAGTTGCTTACCATAGCTAAAGAGTCTCCTCTACCATTACCAAGAAGAAAGTAGCTACTGAACAACTACAGCGCAGTAATTAGCCCATTGACAGGAGAATATGATAAGAATAGGCCAGACTAATCGGTTTATGTTTTATGTATAGGCAAAGACAAAATTAGCCGTAACCAGAGAGAAAGATCCAAAGTATTACTGACTGGTCAGTCAAAGGGCCCAATAACTCTCTCGCGGCAGTAAAGTTTCCAAGCTGACTGTGCAATATATATATATATATATATATATATATAATATATATATATATATATATATGTGTGTGTGTGTGTGTGTGTGCGTGTCTGTCTGTCTGTGGAGAAAGTTGCATGCCTTCTTTAAAAGTAACAGAGAGATGAGAGAAAAGTTAGACGATCGATATGAACTACTTATAAGGTATATAAGTAATAAGGTTTGAAAAAAGTGAGTCACGTAAAGACACATGATAAAAACTGGCCTAGGTGCAACAGGGAGACGGATGATTTTGTGTTGATGAGTCTTCTAAGTAGGAAGGTTTTGTGGGCGATGCTGGGGAAGTTTTCTGCATTGTGGTTTCATCCACCTTCACTAATTGAAAACTGAGTTTGGCATTGATTATTGATTAGGGTCCCCTAAAGGCTTATTGAGAGAGAGAGAGAGAGAGAGAGAGAGAGAGAGAGAGAGAGAGAGAATTCCACTTCAAGGCGAACATTCGCTCCCAAGTCAAGATAAAGGAGCACCCGAGATATATGGTCCATTCCCGGAGTAATAAATGAGAAAAATTACATCAGAAATATTTTTTTTTTTATATGGGTTGCGTGGAAATGTCCTTATTTCGACCAATATAAGTCTGTGAGATATGTATATACAAAGACAAACACACAAACACACACACACATATATATATATATATATATACACACACACATATATACAGTATATATATATATATATATATACACACACACATATATACAGTATATATATATATATATATATATATAATATATATATATATATATATACACATATATATATATATATATATATATTTTTTTTTTTTTTTTTGGGGGGGGGGTTGGGGGCTTTTATAACACCTTGAGCTTTCTGTTGCCCTTGTTTGAGGAGCTGACTACAGAACATACTTATCAACCTGTTCACTCTATTGGACAGGTAGATGGAAACCAAATAAAACTGAACGAAAATGCAATTGATAAGCTTGAGGATACACTAGGGCACACTATTTTATTTCATTTCCCTAATTGTTCTTTTTTTTAAGTTTTTATAGTTTATATATGAAAGATTTATTTTAGTGTCATAACAGTTAGAATATTTTATTTAAATTGTTCATGACTTCTCTTGTAGTTTATTTATTTCCTTATTTCTTTACCTCACTGGGCTCTTTTTCCCTGTTGGAGCACTTGGACTTATAGCATCCTGCTTTTCCAACAAGGGTTATAGCTTAGCTAATAATAATAATAATAGTAATAATAATAATAATAATAATAATAATAATAATAATAATAATAATAATAATAATAATAATAATTATAAAATCTCATAAAATTGATAATAATAATAATATATAATAATAATAATAAAATCTCATAATAATAATAATAATAATAATAATAATAATAATAATAATAATAATAATAATAATAATAGAATCTCTTACAAATTCCTTTAAGATTTTCAGCGTCAATCACTATTACCGTTATATACATTTGGAATAACGCAAGACAAAAGCCAAATAAACCTAGACTCATAATTCATATCAATATAAAGAGTAAAAAAATCCATTCCACTCTTAAATTCAAAATATTCCTTCAAATCAATTTAAATATAAAATCCCACCTCTAAAATAATCTAGAAATCAAAAATATCTTCAAACTTCAAAGATCCAAATACATACCAAGATTGAAACCTAAACATTAAATCCAATTAAAACCATTCAACCTTAAGCCCAATACAAGAAACCTGAAATTTTAACAATCTCATCTCATCAAAAATTTCATATACATTACATTATGAAAGTGCATAATGTTAAATGTATTTAAACGATTAACTTGGCACTACAGCGAATATCAAATAAACTTTCATCCCAAAATCCAATACCTACATCTCAAAGAAAAGATATTTCTATACATCCAAAAGAAAACCATAGCATAACATCTCATCCTGATAGGCCAAATAAACACCCAATCTACAACGTAAAGGATGAAATTCGTCCTGAAAGTCGAATATAAACCTGATTTTATCCTCTGACATTCCAGTTTTGGGTTTAAATACAAAATCAACCTCAAACCTAAAATTTACTCCGTTACTTAAAAACCCCACCTACCCAAAAGATTAATATACACCAAAGGTTAACCTCAAACGTGTACCATCCGAAATTTCAGACTCACCTTCAGCTATGGTCAGCAGCTCTTCTAGGAGAAGGACACTCCAGAATCAAACCATTGTTCTCTAGTCTTGGGCAGTGCCATAACCTCTGTACCATGGTCTTCCACTGTCTTGGGTTAGAGTTCTCGTGCTTGAGGGTACACTCGGGCACACTTCTATCTAGTTTCTCTTCCTCTTATTATGTTAAAGTTTTTCTTATAGTTTTTATAGGAAATATTTATTCTAATGTTGTTACTATACTTAAAATATTTTACTTTTCTTTATTTCCTTTCCTCAATGGGCTATTTTCCCTGTTGGCGCCCATGGGCTTATAGCATCCTGCTTTTCCAACTAGGGTTGTAGCTTAGCATTCAATAATAATAACAATACTAATAATAATAATAATAATAATAATAATAATAATAATAATAATAATAATAATAATAATAATACAAATCATACTGAGAGCCCTTGCATTACATCTCATCTTAAAAATCAACACATATAAGGGTTAAATGGTGTCCTTACATGGAGCTTCCAATATGAATGTACATTCACATCAGTCACATACATTAGAGTTATTACCTTAATACTCTTCTTACTTCTGCATAAAAAGCAGGACATTTATTGTTTTCCCATAACATGATACAAAAAATTATACTTCTTTTAATGTGTTTTTTCCCATTTGCATGGGGGTAAGCACGATTGCCTTCTTTTTGAAGAACTTTGCTTTGGCTTCTTGGGGTAGACCGTATTCCCAATCGGCTGCCCTGCCCGACATCGCTTAGACCCCGGTAGCATATGTTCATGTGTTGTACCAGTCACCAGCGTCCTTCCTCCCATCAGCGAGGAGTTCTGGCGCAGTTAGGTAATCACTTCAAGATATGTGAAGTGTCTGTTGTGTTTTTTACGTGTTGGAGTAGCTTTGTTTGTGCGTGCACTAGTCTGTAACACACATTTGCTTTAAGAAAACCTATCCGTCGATTACATACAAAATCCTGAAGTGTTATACATTACTCTATAACTGAATTTACATTCAAAACAAAGCCTGAAAAATTATCTTTCACAATAAAATCAGAATTTCAATAAGAATATGAATACATGTCTACATTAAAGCTATAAAAGTTAATGTTTATTTGTGATACAACCAAAATTTACACCTAAAACAAAATAAGAAAATCAGTATATTAACCTATACAAAATTTTAAAGCCATATATATTTCAGCATGAGATTCAGTACAAAATTTTACGTTAACTTCGGTAAAATTTTATTTCATTTCCACAAAGAAGTTAAAAAATCTATTTATAAATCATAAATCATCAAACCAATAGATTTAACCTATTGATAGCAGGGTTTCTCATCACATCAAAACCCAAAACCTTATATGTAAAAAAAAAAAAAAAATAAAATAAAGAGAAGAAGAATCTGCTTCTCCATCAACGCCTAAATACCATTACCTCATAAATGACTAAAATGTATATTCTCAAAAACCACAATATCTCTTCATGTTCATGCCATTCCAATACATTTGTCGAGGAAATATAAAACAAATTGTGTTTGACTTTAGTATTTCAGAGTAAACATGACTAATCAAAGAAAAAAAAATATAATGGGTTGATCCACATAATTTCGATGGTTTCTCATACAACTAATATATCATTTTTCAAAATCTCAAATACTCTTTCAATTCCTTGTTTATAGTGGGAGAGTCAATTATCCTTCCTTAAGCTTTAAATCTTTTACAAACTGTGGGCCTTCATAGTTTAATGAATTGTAACAGAGGGAGCTAGCCTATTCTCTCTCTCTCTCTCTCTCTCTCTCTCTCTCTCTCTCTCTCTCTCCACACACATACATTTAAGTGTAGTATAGGATATTCTAAGATGTAAGCTGATGATAAGAACGATATACACAGTAAATATATATATATATATATATATATATATAATATATATATATATATATATATATAATATATATATATATATATATATATACTGTATAATTTGTGGTCTTTACGTAAACTATGAGTGTTACAACCATCTATCTTAGAAAATTAAATTGTACACGTCTGTATAATAAAATAAGAACAATCATATATTTCAGGCCTCCGCCAATGAATATTGCCAATATTTTACTCATATTCACGGACGAAACCCTTCTTTATTTCATATGCTGACCACGGATGAATATACTGTAACATTAACTAAAGTTTACAGATAATGCTGACTGCAGATGGCGAAATATGCAACTCCGAATCGAGAATCCGGATTATCTGAAAAATTTAGTGGGGTCGCCCATGATCTTAGATCTATCTGTGGTGCAAATTTCGTCAAAATCCGTTAACTTATTTTTTACGTAATCTTTAAATAACGAAAAATGCAAATCCGGATCTAGATTCCGGACCCGGATCATCTAATAAATTTAATGGTATCGTCCATGACCTTAGATCTATCTGTGGTGAAAATTTCGGCAAAATCCCTTTATTTGCTTTGAAGTTATCTTAAATATGGAGAAAAATGCAAATCCTAATCTAGAATCCGGATCCGGATCACCTCCAAAATTTAATGGGGTCGTCCATGACCCTTATATCTATGGGTGGTGAAAATTTCTTCAAAATCCGTTAATTTGTTTTGACGTTATCTTTCAAATGGCGAAAATGCAAATCCAGATCTAGAATCCGGATCCGGATCATCCCCAAAATTTAATTGGGTCGTCCATGACCTTAGATCTATCTGCGGTGAAAATTTCGTCAAAATTCGTCGAGTGGTTTTGACGTAATCCGGCCCACAGGCAGACCAACAGACAAATACATAAATAAACCGACTCGATTTCATAACCTCCTTGACGGAGGTAAAAACCCACTAAGATACCTTAATTGCTTTTAAATTGCATCTGCAGTCTATCTACAAATTGACGATTCTCAATTACTTTACGTAGTTGATTATATTTGCTGCATCAACAGTACTTGCAAGTAATCACATCAAGAAGTTTGGACAAATTGACTGGATTGGAAATTACTTTCTTGATGAAAGGAGATGAAATTTTTCTAATAACCTCTAAAGATTTCTAGCTTTGGTTTACATAAACACTAAATACTAGGAAACCTATAAAAATGTACGAATTAATATATTTCATTTATTACATAACACTAATACTTTCAAGGTTCAGAAAACGTACAGTATTTATGTAAACAAACATACGTCAATTGCCAAGCAGTCAATTTTTAATATACTTTACAAACATTTATTTTCAATCTCATCCGGCCATTCTCAAAGAATGAATATTACATAAGGTTCACATAAAATCGTTGAATACCCTTTGATTAAATAGAAAAAAAAAACATAGCCATTTCTATCCTATATAAAGGAAATATTTTCTATTTTTTCTTTTATTCTTGAAGAAAACTCCCTACTCGTAAATTTACCTTATAAATTTGAAATATAACAATATCTTACCTTTCTGCATAAAAGAAAAAGAAAATGTCAAAGAATATGCAAAACTAAATATCAAATATTATAGACAAAATGAAAACTAAACTATCAAATGATAAATAAACCCTCTTGGTATTATTATCATATGTATCGTTAACCAGAGGTATGATATTCATATGTATCATTACCCATAAAAAAAATTTCCATAACATTTAAATGTAAAAAAAAAACTGGAAAATAATAAGTCATAAATCATAAAAAAAATCATCTTCGAAAATATCGTCCACAAGCATGTAGGACCACTGTATATATGAGAGAGAGAGAGAGAGAGAGAGAAGAGAGAGAGAGAGAGAGAGAGAGAATCGATGAGATCTACGGAATATGGAAATCACATTTCACTTACTACGCAAGAACATGACCTTCCTCATTACATAACACCAAAGCCATAAACAGTACTTTAGTAGAAATTACAATAGAAATATATTGGTTATTACTGTATTTATTAGATGTGAAGGTACACAAGCGTCTTTTGCCTGAAGGGTCGTTACGACCTTTTTTTGATGATAACCAAGTAAAGGAAATATAGTGTTTTATTTTTCTCCATTGATTCAGTTCCGTAACTTATAACTAATTTATTCTGATTATAAAAGTGTATTTTGCATGCACTAACGGCAAGATATAAATAATAATTTTATACTAATTAGTTTAATTATTTAAAAGTTGTTGGGATATATTTCCTTCTGTACTAAAATTGGTTAAATAATTCATAGCTGTATTTCAAAGAGGCAAATATATCAATTTCTGAGTAACAATGTTTGAATCTAATTACAACTAGCAATACATTGAGCAATTAACCTTTATCTCTCCTTTGACATGTGAATGGCAGAGATATTTACGATGTAAAAATAAATAGCCATTCAATAGTACCTGCCTATCCTTAATCTACCCACAACAGTAATGCATGCCATATATTGTTTACCTATGAACTCTTAATCTCCATATACATAGTAGTGAAAGACACGAAGAAATAAACATTCAAATGGAAGATGGAAAAGTGCTATGAATTGAATTATTTCGGATCAATAATAACAAACGAGGGATTCTGAAGTATTGAGACATAGTGAAAGGAGCAAGGCAAAAATGTAGAGAAGTAACAGTTGGTTTACACCAGAAAAT
>NC_090754.1:73878165-73880665 GCF_036898095.1 Palaemon carinicauda
AACTCAGGCATTCCAAATAATAAAATTTGCCAAATTGAAAATTCGTTATACTGAAATGTCAGCTTTTAGCACTCAGAGAGAGAGAGAGAGAGAGAGAGAGAGAGAGAGAGAGAGAGTGAAACAATTTTTTCAAAATGTGCTTTTACGTCGAACTCCAAAATAGCTCCAAACAATTACAGTTTTCTCAAAATTTCTTTTATTTAGAACTTGAAAAGAAAAGACAAGCATAAAAACAACATGACATTCTGTATGATCGTCAAGGATTAAAACACTTTAACCTAAACATCTCAGATTTAAATCTTCAATAGCATATAAAACAAATCTGAACGGCTTAAAATCTTCTGAACGATTGCACTAAAACAGCTGAATCTTATATTAATTGACGATACATAGTGAATCTACTTACTATATTAAGAACTGCATACGATTAGAAGCATCCCTATCTTAAAACCCAATTGGGATTCTTAAATCTTATAATAATTGACGATAACAAAGTAAATCTATTTCCTATATTAAGAACTGAATCCGATTTGAAGCATAAACCCATCTTAAAATCCAATTGAGGAATCTTAAATCTTACAATAATTGATAAAGTAAATCTATTTCCTATATTAAGAACTGAATCCGATTTGAAGCATAACCATCTTAAAACCCAATTGGGGATTCTTAAATCTTATAATAATTGACGATACAAAGTAAATCTATTTCCTATTTTAAGAACTGAATCCGATTTGAAGCATAACCATCTTAAAATCCAATTGAGGAATCTTAAATCTTACAATAATTGATAAAGTAAATCTATTTCCTATATCAAGAACTGAATCCGATTTGAAGCATAACCATCTTAAAACCCAATTGGGGATTCTTAAATCTTATAATAATTGACGATACAAAGTAAATCTATTTCCTATTTTAAGAACTGAATCCGATTTGAAGCATAACCATCTTAAAATCCAATTGAGGAATCTTAAATCTTACAATAATTGATAAAGTAAATCTATTTCCTATATTAAGAACTGAATCCGATTTGAAGCATAACCATCTTAAAACCCAATTGGGGATTCTTGAATCTTATAATAATTGACGATACAAAGTAAATCTATTTCCTATTTTAAAGAACTGAATCCGATTTGAAGCATAACCATCTTAAAATCCAATTGAGGAATCTTAAATCTTACAATAATTGATAAAGTAAATCTATTTCCTATATCAAGAACTGAATCCGATTTGAAGCATAACCATCTTAAAACCCAATTGGGGATTCTTAAATCTTATAATAATTGACGATACAAAGTAAATCTATTTCCTATTTTAAGAACTGAATCCGATTTGAAGCATAACCATCTTAAAATCCAATTGAGGAATCTTAAATCTTACAATAATTGATAAAGTAAATCTATTTCCTATATTAAGAACTGAATCCGATTTGAAGCATAACCATCTTAAAACCCAATTGGGGATTCTTAAATCTTATAATAATTGACGATACAAAGTAAATCTATTTCCTATTTTAAGAACTGAATCCGATTTGAAGCATAACCATCTTAAATCCAATTGAGGAATCTTAAATCTTACAATAATTGATAAAGTAAATCTATTTCCTATATCAAGAACTGAATCCGATTTGAAGCATAACCATCTTAAAACCCAATTGGGGATTCTTAAATCTTATAATAATTGACGATACAAAGTAAATCTATTTCCTATATTAAGAACTGAATCCGATTTGAAGCATAACCATCTTAAATCCAATTGAGGAATCTTAAATCTTACAATAATTGATAAAGTAAATCTATTTCCTATATCAAGAACTGAATCCGATTTGAAGCATAACCATCTTAAAACCCAATTGGGGATTCTTAATCTTATAATAATTGACGATACAAAGTAAATCTATTTTCCTATTTTAAGAACTGAATCCGATTTGAAGCATAACCATCTTAAAATCCAATTGAGGAATCTTAAATCTTACAATAATTGATAAAGTAAATCTATTTCCTATATTAAGAACTGAATCCGATTTGAAGCATAACCATCTTAAAACCCAATTGGGGATTCTTAAATCTTATAATAATTGACGATACAAAGTAAATCTATTTCCTATTTTAAGAACTGAATCCGATTTGAAGCATAACCATCTTAAAATCCAATTGAGGAATCTTAAATCTTACAATAATTGATAAAGTAAATCTATTTCCTATATCAAGAACTGAATCCGATTTGAAGCATAACCATCTTAAAACCCAATTGGGGATTCTTAAATCTTATAATAATTGACGATACAAAGTAAATCTATTTCCTATTTTAAGAACTGAATCCGATTTGAAGCATAACCATCTTAAAATCCAATTGAGGAATCTTAAATCTTACAATAATTGTTAAAGTAAATCTATTTCCTATATTAAGAACTGAATCCGATTTGAAGCATAACCATCTTAAAACCCAATTGGGGATTCTTAAATCTTATAATAATTGACGATACAAAGTAAATCTATTTCCT
>NC_090754.1:73885665-73892588 GCF_036898095.1 Palaemon carinicauda
AGAAGGTCACAAGAAAATTATACGGCAGATTCTTGAAAGATTTTATCACTTCAAAGAAGGTCACAAGAAAATTATACGGCAGATTCTTGAAAGATTTTATAACTTTAAATGAAGAAAATTACACTACAGATTCTTGAGAGATTTTATCGGTTTAAGGAAGGTCACTGAAGAAAATCATACACAAGATACTTGCTGTATGTGGATAGATATAAACTATTTTCATTAAAAAAAATCCTCTTTTGACACCTTCAAGTAAATCTGAATGAGAAAAGAACTCAAAGAATTCATATTCTCACTTACGGTGTACAATAAACCGATGCATATTGGTTCGCGTTCAACCACATAGGGAATTTGCGGCAAATCCCCCAAAGCTTTTGATTCCAGGATGGTTTAACAGTAATAAACTTTTTTACGTTGTGGAGAAATTTAAAACAAAAAGCTTCAATAGTTGTATGAGTAAACTAATAAAAGAACTGAGGCCAAGATAAATATATCCACATTAAGAACTGAGGCCAAGATAAATATTTCCACATTAAGAACTGAGGCCAAAATAAATATATCCACATTAAGAACTGAGGCTAAAATAAATATCTCCACATTAAGAACTGAGGCCAAGATATAAATATCCACATTAAGAACTGAGACCAAGATACATATACCACATTAAGAACTGAGGCCAAGATACATATATCCACTTTAAGAACTGAGGCCAAGATAAATATATCCACATTCAGAACTGAGTTCAAGATATATATATATCCACATTAAGAACTGAGGCCAAGATATATATATTCACATTAAGAACTGAGGCCAAGATACATATATCCACATTAAGAACTGAGGCCAAGATACATGTATCCACATCAAGATCCGAGGCCAAGATAAATATATCCACATTAAGAACTGAGGTCAAGATATATATCCACATTAAGAACTGAGGCTAAGATACATATATCCACATTAAGAACTGAGGCCAAAATAAATACATCCACATTAGGAACAAGGCTAAGGAAAATATATCCACATAAATAATAGTAAGAAAATAAATGATTATTTTTCTTCCCCGAATAATTACCTGAAGAACATTTCCAATAGCCACAAAGACCTCTAAAAGTTCCCGACTTCCACAACTCCTTGGTCTTATCTAAGTAAGAATAAATACAAGATTTCTTTCACCTTCCGTGGCCGTTTTGACCTGAATCAGGGACGATAATAGTCCACTAAGGTTATGGTTCATGTTAGGGATCTTGAGGTAGAAGTTGCTAAGATCTTGCCCTTTAACACTCTGGTTTCAACGTTGCTGCAGTCAACTGACAACCAGGAATCTAATTCACAGGTGAGGTCAACAAAGTACTGTTGATATTTAAAAAACATTACTAAAGAGTACCGTGATCGCTAGGGAATCGAACTTCTTACCACTAGAATGAAAGGTTCAACCAAAAAAGGGGGGGGACTAAAAACATGAGAGAGAGAGAGAGAGAGAGAGAGAGGAGAGAGAGAGAGAGAGAGAGAGAGAGAGAGAATTATGGTGGTGGTTGGTGTTAAGGCCCAGGAATAATATAGGCTTATATCTAGCCATCCATGTGTAGAGAATAAATGGAAAATATGGGAAGAGCCAGGATGAGACTTAAATGGGGGATTAAAGGGGGGGGGGGATGGTGAAAGATTTAAAATAAGTGGGTAAAGATTAAGTGGAGTCGGAAAAAAATGTAGAAATCAAAAAGCCACAAATATAACAAAGTCATGAAAATTATCTCACACACGATAAAACAAAAACACTCCAATATAGCGATGAAAGTAAAATAAACATTACCGATTTCTCCAAGTGCTCCGGTAAACTGATGCAAAATTCTAAAAATATTTACATACTATAGATGATGAAAGATATGTGAAAATGCGAACAAAAAAGACTACAACTACTTTTGAAATAGACAAGACTTTTTTATAACAGAAAGAGTGAGGTGTACATATGGATTAAGTAGGTTAAAACCCCATATACATTATAAAAAAAAAAAAAAAAAAAAAAAAAAAAAAAAACACTTGAGGTCGTACTCCTCCCTTTACTTTTATTTTGTAATTCAAAAATATTAAGTAAATTAATAAAAAAAAAATAACTTGAGGACGTACTTCTCCCTTTACTTTTATTTTGCAATTCAATAATGTGGAAAAAGCGACGACTCCTTTTGACGGTTCTTTGAGGAAAAAAAGGGGAAATGTGGAATTGGTATATATCAGTGCAAGGTGAAAAGGCCTAACTCAAGGGATATAATGATCATAAAATGCCGGGAGGGGGGGAGGATCAGCACATCCCTCTTTCACCTAAGGTGGCAGAGGTCACATCAAAAGATCAGAAGTAACAGCTCATACTGAAGGTGAAAAATCAATGGATGTCAGACATCCTCTGATGAGTCACCTACTCTAATCCGCGCTTGTTTTTCAGCTGGTCATCACAGACCCGAACTTCGTTGAAGATTAAGGAATGGTGAAGAGAATGTCCCCCAAAATGACATTTCTTAATCAAATCAATGAATTATGAATAATCAATTTCTACTTTAGAATTTGTACTCATGCCATTACAGCGGTAATGAGTTTGCCTAGCATTCGCTTGGCAGCAGATCGATCCCAGCCCGGGAGGCGTTTTAAGCTGTTCACTGGAGAAATCTGTGATCTATCTCCCAAAAATAATAGTTTAAGTCAGAGCAATGAATATAATGAATAGGCAATTTCTAGTTTAGAATGTGTACTCATACTTAATACAGTGGTAATGCGTTTGCCTAACATTCGCTTGGCAGCAGATCGATCCAGCCAGGGAGGAGTTTATGCTGTTCACTGGAAAAATCTGTGCTCTATCTCCCAAAAATAATAGTTTAATATCATAGCAATGAATATATGAATAACCAATTTCTAGTTTATAATTTGTAATCATACCTAGTACAGTGGTAATGTGTTTGTCTAGCATTCACTTGGCAGCAGATCGATCCAGCCTGGTATCTTCAGTTTATGCTATTTACTAGAGAAATCTGTGATGTATCTCCATAAAAATGGACAGTTTTTGTCACAGCAATGGATATATGAATAACCAAATTTCTAGTTTAGAATTTGTACTCATGCCTAGTACAGTGGTAATGCATTTGCCTAGCATTCGCTTGGCAGCAGATCGACCCTTACCCGGGGAGAGTGAGTTCAAGCTGTTTACTGGGGATATCTGTATTCAATCTCCCCCCCCCCCCTCCCGGAATGAGTTTTAGTCAAAGCAATGAATATAAGAATAACCAATTTCTAGATTAGAATTAATCTGTACTCCTGGCTAGTACATTCGTAATGTGTTCACCTAGCATTCGCATGACAGCAGATCCATTCCAGCCCCATGACCGTGAGTTTGAGCTGTTTACTGGGAAGGCCACTGCTATGGTTGAGCACCACAGTGGGGGGGGGGGGGGGGGGGAGTTGCTCGACTGATGTTCCGGGTGAGTATTTATTCTGATGTAATTGGAACTGAAACCAGACACCTTTGTAGCATATAAATTACAATATCAACTCTAAATATTTGGCAATGTAGTAACAATCCTTTTATATCATTGTGAATAATAAAAAAAAGATAAGTGAAATGAAAGATGTTTAAACGTGTTTCGTTTGGAATGCATAAAAAGACAGCATAAGATGTAGAGATCAATCACTATTCTAACATCTTAAACAAATCTCAATGGACTCATAAAACAGTGAAGGGTCTATACCCACAGCATAATATCAAACTAAACAGAGAATTATCCACTTTGAAATCCGCAGTATTTGCACAAGGCAAGCAGAAAGGCAAAAGCAAATAGGCTCTATTCCGACTGGTTCAAGACGCACTCTAAATTGCAGTTCGATAAAAAATAACACAAAAAAATTCTGGACGGTGTGTAAACTATAGTCTATTTCTTTTAGCGATGCATATTTGCACCAACTCGCGGCGGTGCCCTTTTAGCTCGGAAAAGTTTCTTGATCGCTGATTGGTTAGAATTATCTTGTCCAACCAATCAGCGATCCGGAAACTTTTCCGAGCTACAAGGGCACCGCCGCGAGTCGGTGCAAATATGCATCCCTAAAAGAAATGGACTATAGTAACAGATAGTAATTAGATAGGCACTCAGTAGAGCGCAGACCTCCGCCGCGGCAGGTTATTTCTCGAACTTTAGCTCGACCTTAACTTTGACTTATGACCTTACCATGTATCAATTGGCGTGGATTTCAATACACTAAAATATGCTCTAATTTTGAAGTCTCTGCGACAAAGATGCCCAAACTTAGGGCTGATTACGTGATATGGACGTTTTGCTAATTCGTGACCTTGACCTTTGACCTTCTAAAATTCAATTATGTTTAGCCTCTTTACACGACAGTTTAAAATCCCTGCAATTTTCATTATTTTACGATTAAAATTGTGGCAGTATGGTTGATGACCGGAATTTGACTTTTTGCTTGACCTTGACAACGGACTCTACCTTCACCTTCACCTTTATTATTTGCCATGGATTTTCATACACTCAAATATGAACCAAAATTGAAGCCTGTCACAACGATGTCCAAACTTATGGCTAATTACATGAATTGGTCATTTTACTTTACCGTGACCTTGACCTTCCAAAATTTAATCATTTCCAGCTATTTATTCAACAGTTAATCCCTGCATTTTTCATTACTTTAAGATTAAAATTGTGGCCAGGAAAGTGTTCAATACCAAACACACACACAAACATACAAACAGGGGGTAAAATTTTCCTCCTTCCAACTTCGTTGGCGGAGGTAAAAAACCTACGTAATAAAAGGTAAAATTTTAGTCTCTTTGGTATAGGAATACCAATAATTAATAAAAGGTTTGTCATTCATCTTAATTACTTTTTGAGTTGAGTGTGTTCTATTAGACATACAATATTTGAGTTTCGAAAAATATATAAACTAAATTGTACTCTACAACTGTGATTCGGCAACAATAAAACCCTGTTTTCAACCATAACGCGACAATGAATAAGTGAACAATGGCTTTATGATGAATGAATGAGAGCAGCATGAAATAGAATAGGGTTGTATGAAAATAAATGAAAAGAGGGCTATTAATAGAGTAAATCTTAAGAAAAATCTTTGAGTAGATTTTCCAGGGAACATGGCGCGTAGTACAAAATGGAAAGCCCAATGAGAGAGAGAGAGAGAGAGAGAGAGAGAGAGAGAGAGAGATGAGAGAGAGAGAGAGAGAGAGAGAGAGAGAGAGTCTGTAATATATTTCTTTTCTGAAATACATCATAAAATAAAAAAAACATAATGTCTTTTGGCTAGATTGATATGTATCATAGAATAATGAAGGCAATAAAACGATGAAAAGCCTCTAAGAGAACTGACACTATAGAAACACCCCCCCCCCCTCCCATCTACTAACCACGTTTCAGAGAAAAAAAGATTCTGAAAGATAAATAAGGATAAACAAGGAACATGAAGTGATTTACTGGCGTCCTTTGAAACCAAGTAACAAGGACGGACTCCGCTCCCTGTTTGATCAAAGCCTCGTACGTGATCTACCTAGCCACTAGGAATCTGCTTATCCCCATTCCAGCTGTGAATCACCAATAAGCCCCTGGAATGGAGTATCGAACCCGATACGGTTCGCCGAAGGCGAGGTTTCATCAGTTGGCCCTTAAAAAGAATAATATTGCAAATGGGATACAAATACCGAGGCTGGAATCCTTGCATTTCGCTGCCTGAAAAGTCGCAGGTTAATAACATCATAGAATGAAATGAGAAGAGGCGGAAGGTGATGTGAATGTGAAATGCAATGAGGAAATGGAAGATTATGTGTATGTGAACGGTAAGGAGGAAATGGAAGGTTTTGTGTATGTGAAAGGTAAGGAGGAAATGGAAGGTTTTGTGAATCTGAAAGGTAATGAGGAAATGGAAGGTTATGTGAATGTGAAAGATAATGAAAGGTAATGAGGAAATAGAAGGTTACATAAATGTGAAAGGTAATGAGCAAATGGAAGGGTATGTAAATGTGAAAGTTATGAGGATATATGTTATGGGAATGTGAAAGGTAATGAGGAGATGGAAGGTTATGTTAAATGTGAAAGTTAATGAAGAAGTGGAAGGTTATGAGAATGTAAAAGGTGATGAGGAGATGGAAGGAAATGTGAATGGTAATGAGGAAATAGAAGGGTATGTGAAACGTAAGGAGGATATAGAAGGTTATGTGAATGTGAAAAGTGATGAAGAAATGGAAGGTTATGTGAATGTGAAAGGTAATGAGGAAATAGAAGGGTATGTGAATGTGAAAGGTGATGTGGATATGAAAGGTAATGTGAATGTGAAAGGTAAGGAGTAAATTGAAGGTTATGTGAATGTAAAATGTAATGAGGAAATGGAAGGTTATGTGAATGTGAAAGGTAATGAGGAAATGGAAGGTTAGGTGAATGTGAAAGGTAATAAGGATATGGAAGGTTATGTGAATGTGAAACATGATGCGAAAATGGAAGGTTGTGTGAATATGAAAGGTAATGAGGAAATGGAAGGTTATGTGAATGTGAAAGGTAGTGGGGAAATGAAAGGTTATAGGAATGTGAAATGTAATGAGGAAATGGAAGGTTATGTGAATGTGAAAGGTGATGAGGAAATGGGAGGAGATGACAATATGAAAGACTTTAAGGACGTAGATTCCTGGTGAAGGACTGGCGTGATTTCAATCCAATCTCCCCAATCATTAAAAAAGAAATATTTCGTTGACATTGCAATTTAATTACCAATATCAGCAACACAACGTTTCTCCATTCTGAATATTGAAACTAAAGATCATATACGAACTCAAAGTAAAATCCAGTCCTGTTTCATATTACAAGTTGGGTATGATCTCTCTCTCTCTCTCTCTCTCTCTCTCTCTCTCTCTCTCTCTCTCTCTCTCT
>NC_090754.1:73898088-73900588 GCF_036898095.1 Palaemon carinicauda
ACGTCAAAAACAGATATGTCATATATAAACTATAAGAAGACTCATGTCAGCCGTTGTCAACATGAAAACATTTGCTCCAACTTTGAACTTTTGAAGTTCTACTGATTCAACTACCCGATTAGGAAGATCATTCCACAACTTGGTAGCAGCTGGAATAAAACTTCTAGAATACTGTGTAGTATTGAGACTCATGATGGAGAAGGCCTGGCTATTAGAATTAACTGCCTGCCTAGTATTACGAACAGGATAGAATTGTCCAGGGAGATCTGAATGTAAAGGATGGTCAGAGTTATGAAAAATCTAATGCAACATGCATAATGAACTAATTGAACGACGGTGCCAAAGATTAATCTCTAGATCAGGAATGAGAAACTTAATTGACCGTAAGTTTCTGTCCAACAAATTAAGATGAGAATCAGCAGCTGAACACCAGACAGGAGAACAATACTCAAAACAAGGTAGAATGAGAGAAATAAAACACTTCTTCAGAATAGATTGATCACCAAAAATCTTGTAAGACTTTCTCAATAAGCCAATTTCTTGTGCAATTTAAGAAGACACAGACCTAACGTGTTTCTCTAAAGTAAATTTGCTGTCGAGAATCACACCTAAAATTTTAAAAGTCATACAAATTTAAAGAAACATTATCAATACTGAGATCCGGATGTTGAGGAGCCACCGTCCCTTGACCTACTTACAATCATACTTTGAGTTTTGTTAGGATTCAACTTCATACCTCATAATTTGCACCATGCACTAATTTTAGCTAAATCTCTATTAAGGGATTCACCAACCCCAGATCTACATTCAGGGGATGGAATTGATGCAAAGAGAGTAGCATCATCTGCATATGCAACAAGCTTGTTTTCTAGGACAAACCACATGTCATGTGTATATAGTATGAAAAGTAATGGGCCAAGAACGCTAACCTGTGGAACACCGGATATCACATTCCTATACTCACTATGGTGCCCATCAACAACAACTCTTTGAGATCTATTACTTGAAAAAATCAATAATAATGCTAAGAAACGACCCACCCACTCCCAACTGTTTCTGTTAGAAAACAAGGACCTCATGATTAACACGGTCAAAGGCAACACTAAAATCAAGGCCAATCATACGAACTTCCTGGCCACAATCAAGGGATTTCTGTACAGCATTGAAGATTGTAAGAAGGGCATCACATGTTCCAAGACCTTTACGAAAACCAAATTGCAAACTAGGGAATAGATGATTACCTTCAGCAAACCTATTAAGACGTTTTGCCAGAAGACGTTCAAAAACTTTAGATAATATGGGAGTTATGGAAATTGGGCGGTAATCAGTGGGACTTGAGCTACCACAAACACATTTACATAGAGGAGTAACATTACCAATTCTCCAACAAGTGCTAAAAGCTCCTCTCCTTGCTAACTTGCGCAAAATAACAGATAAAATGGAGCTAAGAAATCTGCTGTCTTTATAAAAAACAAAGGAAAAATACCATTTGGGTCTACACCTCCATAAGCATCAAGGTCCATCAACAGAGCTTTAATCTCACGAGATCGAAAAGCTAAACTAGTTAGTTTAGCTCCAGGAGAACAAGAATGAGGAAGTTAGAGTTTTCCATTACTCTGTTTACTGTCAAAAACATCAGCCAAAAGGGTTGTCTTTTCTTTTGGATAGTGAGTGACTTAGCCATCTGGTTTAATTTAAGGAGGAACTGTTGCATCTACACCAAAGAGTGCAGATCTAAGGGTAGACCACCATTTATGTTCCTGAGTTGTACCAGAAAGGGTTTCTTTTATGGTTAAATTGTACTCCTTTTCAGTTGAGGCATAAACTCTCTGAGAAAAAGCTCGAAGTTGAGTATAGTTGTTCCAGGTCAAATCTGATCTGTTACCCTTCCAAAGATGATAGGCCTTCTGCTTCTCTAAATAAGCACGTCTACAATCATCATTGAACCACGGTTTGTCTTTCACTCGGTACATTAGCACACTAGAAGGGATACGCCTATCAATTATGTTGACTAGATCCTCATTCAAAGGGACAACAGGATCTATACTACTATATAACTGTGACCAATTCAAGCACAAAAGATCATACAAAATCCAATTCCAGTCTGCTTGGGATTTCATATAAATCTTACAAGAGTATGATTTAATCAGGGACAGGCTGCTCAGTCTTCATAACTAATGAAATCAAGGCATGATCAGATGTCCTGACTACAGAACCAACCTTACTAGTTATAACGCCAGGGGTGTCAGGGTATACGAGGTCCAAGCAATTACCAGATGTGCGAGTAGCTACATTTATGATTTGCTCACAGCCTGATTCAGAGGCAAAGTCTAAAGCTCTTAAGCCATGGCGATCGGTAGGAGAGATAGAACTTAACCACTCCCTATGGTGAGCATTAAAATCACCAACAAAGACAAAAGAAGCCTTTCTATCATCTTCTTGTATCTTAACCATAATGGTAAGAAGACAAATCTCTTCCCACTTAAACCTTTGCCAATCA
>NC_090754.1:73905588-73915588 GCF_036898095.1 Palaemon carinicauda
TCTCTATAGATTTTAGTTTAAAATCCTAATTGTATTGAAGCCCCTTATTGTTATTGTTATTATTGTTATTGTTGTTGTTGTTGGTGTTATCATTACTAGCTAAGATGTAACCCAAATCCAAATTGGGAAAGCAAGATGCTATTAGCCAAAGGGCTCCGACAGGGAAAAATAGCTAGTGAGGAAAGGAAATAAGAAAATAAATAAACGATCTGAGAAATAATTAACAATTAAAATAATATATTCTAAAAACAGTAACAGCAACAAAACAGACATTATACAGAGTTTTTCCTTTTCACCAGATTCCGTCAACAGCTTTGCTGTCTGAATTCGCACTGCTCTTCTCCTAATAATCCTTCTGTTATTTGTACTTCTCTTCCAGTCAAAAGCACCCTTGCATGTTTGCAGGTATACTAAGAAATGTGATAATCCCTTCAATTACAGCAACCAACTTTCCTTTGATGGAAGGAACTATAGTGAACCTGGGAAGGACAGTGATGTAAAATTGACCCACTGAATAAAGACCGGACCACTGGGAATTATTTCTGCAAGTGAAAAAGACATAGGCGTAATCATGTTGCCATTAGAAACATGGCTAAGGAAGCAAATAATAATAAAAGATGGGTAATAAAAGTTAGAATATCTTTCTGAAATGAAACGAACAAACAAATATTTTTAATTATAAGAAATGCTTAAAAATGAAAGCTAGTACAGTAAAATATTTTTCAAACTAAGGATCAACATGCAATTGCTTCCTAAAAATAGCTGGGATTTATGGAGAGAGAGAGAGAGAGAGAGAGAGAGAGAGAGAGAGAGAGAGATTCCGACTCTTACACAATTGATAAGTCAGAAATGCTTCATTATTTTTACCATTGTCATTATTCTTGACAGAATTTTTCCAGGCTCCAATACAATGCCAGATATATATTAGCTACCATGACAACAAACTACCATTGAGTTTCTTTTCTTTTTTTTCTCTTTTCTCCAAGATAATTGAGCAAGAAATGAAATGAAAAAGAAGTTATATCAAGAACTAATGATGATTCAATAATTTTAAAAATTCCAGAGGCCTTTAGCATTACTATTGAGAATTATCATAGCAACAAGATATACGGAACTTGAATGAAAACAGTAGCAATTGTTGGAACTTGTGTTCGAAAAACATTCAGTAACACGAAGGATGACAACAATTATTCAAAAAGAAGAAAACTCCTTCACATGACACAGTTCTGCATCCTCTTCACAAGGCTGTCCAGCATGACGTTCGGGGGAGAGAGAGAGAGAGAGAGAGAGAGAGAGAGAGAGAGAGAGAGAGAGAGAGAGAGAGAGAGAGAGAGAGGTGAATTTAAAAGCTAAGCCTAAAATCAACAGAAAGGCTGATCGGGAGAAAGTTATGAACATTTCGTGGTAAACAAGTTTCATCGTCGTTTCAAAAGTAATTTTTATATGAAAACGTCTTTTCCATTGGGGAAAGTCAATATATTTTTCATAACTATATTCCATCTAAATATGAGAGAACAATAACTTGGTGTATATTTATCAATAAAACTTCAATGAAAGGCCAACCTCGGGATAAAAACTTTAGCCAGATTCACAGGAAAACCCCTGGGTAACTACTGCACTGTACCTTTGTTCCCTAGTCTAGGGTGGTGCCATAACCTCTGTACCATGGTCTTCTACTATCTTCGGTTAGAGTTCTCTTGCTTGAAGTTACTCTCAGGCACACTATTCTATCTATTACCTTATTTCCTTTCATGGCTGGGCTATTTTCTCTGTTGAAGCTTATGGCATCCTGCTTCTCCAACTAGTGTTGTAGTTTAGCTAATAACAACAACAACAACAACAACAACAACAACAAAAATAATAATAATTAATAATAATAATAACAATAAATAATAATAATAATAATAATAATAATAATAATAATAATAATAATAATAATAATAATAATAATAATAATAATGTCTCAAATAAAAAGCCATTGAAAATTGTAGTGAAGAACACAAGGAAACAACATATATTTTCCAAATGGTTGACATCTTAAAAACAATTTAATCTACTTATAACATTGATTTCGTTTGATGTAATAAATTGAGAGAGAGAGGGGGAACCTCTCTCATGACAAGGGTTGAATCTGTCTGTGTGTGTTGTGTGTGTGTGAACACGTGTGAGCATATCCAAGGTCTGTACAATCCATGCATATCTATATATTTAGACGTCATTTTTGATGGGTGAAGCATTAACGTATCTTTCATGCATAATACACGGAAAACTATAACAGAAGCTGTTGAACAACAACATTCTATTTTGCCTCATAGAAGCTATATCTTTTTGGTTTTACGAAATACACTTACAATGACATTTCAGTGTTACGCAAAGGTATGAATAAGTCCTCCATTCCTTTATATAAATCTTGCTACTTCTCAGTGGGTGAGAAATTGGGACGTTTCTAGGATATCTTATTCACTAAGTTCGCCACATATATATTTATTGCAAACGTTTCGACATTTCAAATGTCATCACCAGAGATACCTAAAGCGTAGATAAAAGAAACAGTACAATTTCAAATAACTCTGTTGTCCCCCTTTTCGTAACAGACTGATTTTTTTTTTCAATTTGTATGTATTTTCTAATAATTCTTTACTTTTTTCATGTAATTTCTAATTTGAAATTGTATTGTCTGATGATGACATTTGAGATGTCGAAACGTTTGCAATAAATATGTATGTGGATACATTAGTGTTTCTGTTTCTCCTAGCTGCTTTTCTTTTAATGTAACATATTTATATCAAATTCGTTTACATAAAAGTGCATATCCAAATTGCTTAATGACCATTTATGTAAACATTAATCCATTATTTGTTACCGAGGCATGTGTTTACTGTTGCGTTACTAAACATTTCAAATCCTATATGGCTGTGTTGACAATCTATTTTCATGACGTTTTTTTTCATCTCTAGCTATCTTATTATAGAAAATGCTTCATAAAATGTATGATCTTATAAAGTAAAGTGATCTAAACCCTGTAAACAGAATATAAGTAACCAGGAAAAAATATATTTTTAAGTTAAAACGTAAGGTCTAGTGCAAAACTTAACACTAGATATATTTCTAATCTTCCCCATTATTCAAAATAAAAAATATAATGAAGAATTCCAACACAGCCACTACAAAACATATGACCTTTTAGTTTTTATTTCGGTACCATAATTCACCCATTAAACAAGAAGAAAAGCACCATTTCAAAACGGCATGCAAAGTGGGATTCGTGTTAGCAATACCTGCCAGTGCCATTTAATCCTAAATGAAACATATAAATGCAATCCTATTACACAAAATAACAAAGGAGGGGGGCAAAACTGGGGCTTATATGAGGCTTATACGATTCCACAGTCACGTAAACTTTAGCAATCCTTGCAAAAACAAGTTCAGGTCAGTTTCGCTCCTATGTTTTCAACAGGGGATATTCCAAATGGGAATTTCTGTATAGGCAATAGAAGCACGGACTCCCACTGCCATTCCTTCATTCAGAGATACACTTAAAAATTTGCAACATTTATTCCACAATTTTAATAATAAAAATAATAATAATAATAATAATAATAATAATAATAATAATATTTAAAAAACGGATATATTAACGTAAATGACTAATATTACGGTCACCAACCCGTAAAAGATAATAAAATAAGGTAAAATCACGGTCGTCTGTATTTTACCGAAATACAGCTGACAACAGTTTATTTTTACGGAAAATTTTCGATTAAAATTACGGTTTTTCTAAAAGTGTATGTAATTAAAACTAAAATTAATGTATTTCACAATATTTTTTTCCAGTTTACCCATTACTTTTCCGAAAGAAATTCGGAAATAGATTCATGAAGATCAACCACGCCCCCCCCCCCCCATGTTTTATCACCATTTCCATAATTCACAAACCCCATTATACATTTCTCCTGGTCGTTGAGTTTTGTAAATAGGAAAGAATTAAACACGAGTTCAATTTCCCAAATTCTCTTTCTTCAATTCTGTTAAACCAAAGGATGTGGAATTATGCAGAATCCTTTCAGAAATGGAAATATTTTGAACACTTTTCGAAAAAAGATTTAGTCACTTCATTTTTCTCGGAAAAAAAAAAACTTCTAATTTTGTCGCTGCTTTTCCAGGAAATTGGGGTAAAATAAACACTGGTAAAACGAATTCCTATCCATACTTAAATACTGTCTGTAATGGCATGTGTATGCAAGTCAATACATATATTTATAAATTATTTCCTCAGTATTTCTCAATTTTTGACTACCGACATAGATATTTCCCCGGAAGTTAAAATAATGATGGAATATTAAAAAATAAAGTAAACTACAGGGGCACTCAGTAAAGCGCAAACCTCAGCCGCGGTAGCTTATTTCTCGATCTTTTGCTCGACTTTGACCTTGACCTTTGACCTTAACATGTATTAATCCTTTGACCTTAACATGTATTAATTGGCGTGAATTTTCATACACTTAAATATAAACCAAGTTTGGTGTCTCTGTGGTAACCATGTCTAAACTTATGGCTGATTACGTGAATTGGATATTTTGCTTGACCATGACCTTGATCTTTGACCTTGACCTTCCAAAATTTAATAATTCCCCGCTTTTAACATAACAGTTAATCCCTGCAAATATCATTATTCTACGATTAAAATTGAGGCCAAGAAGCTGTTCACAAACAAACAAACAAACAAACAAACAGGGGCGAAAACATAACCTCCTTCCAACTTCGATGGCGGAGGTAATAATATGATTAAGCATTTTAAGAATGAGATACCCTCATCTTTTCCATTCGACTGAAGAGAATCAACATTGAGAAGGCTACCTTTAGGTATACTAAAACCCTAAGACACTTATACATAGTCTTTATTTCTCATCTTTCGTGAATACTTTGAAGTTTCACTACAGGCTCAATACAAACCGTCTTAGGTGACAATAAATAAACGTGCAACGCTGGTCTACCATGATTGTAAACATTGGATTAATGTGCTCACATGTGAATATGTGACAGCCACATGACGCCTACAATGTCGTCAGCATATACCAACACGTAGCAAAGATGGAAAACTCTTGAATAGAAGGCATGCCAAGAAACGGTGTGACGAGCCGAGAGAAGGTTGTGACTCAAAGACAGTATGAAAGCAACTGAGTGAGTTTATTATAGAACACTCTCCTTCGTATACAAAATCTCAAAGCAACAAGAAATTTCATGTTCAAAAACAGACACCGTTACAGATGAGAAAAACAGACATGTTTATTCTGGTTCTTTTTAGTGCGAGGGAAGAGCGAAAATACAAGCATAATATATACACAAAATGAACTATGTACGATCGTGTGACACACGGTTGGTACAACGGACTAGTAATGGCCCCTGATATTTAGTAATACTTACAAAATTTAACATAAAGAACTATTAGCACAGATGTTTTCAACTATTCTAATTAACGTTGATATTCTTAAATTAGATCTCTTAGGAGTCTTCTGAATTCTGTATATCAAAATTGGTTATCTCCCAAAAATGACAACTAAGTATTAATTTGCATACCATATACATAAACCTAGTCCCCTTATTCAAATAAACCCAGTCCCCTTATTCAAATAAACCTAGTCCCCTTATTCAAATAAACCCAGTCCCCTTATTTAAATAAACCTAGTTCCCTTATTCAAGTTATCATTTGAAAAGAAAAACTCTCAGTAGAGAGAATAAATCTACAAAGACCACTCATTAGTAACTTAACTCTTACTACTAAATGATTAGTACATATGATTCTCATTAATTAATTCCCACAATCGACAGCTGTCCAAAATTCAGTAAATTTTGAGATTTTACTCCTCTTCAATTAATCAGTTATCCGTACACTAAGGGGTTGGTTGCCTTGATGAGCCATCTCCAAATATTTCAACAAAAATTATCATCCACCTCCAACCCCTTCTCCAAATCCTAATTAATATAATCACGTATTTCATCCTTCGTCTCCCTCTTGAACTTCCATTCCTAAGCCCTTCTCACTACCTTCCCATAACCCCTCTTCGCTATCTCCCCTCAAACATCCTTACTACATGGCCAGGCCATCTTAATCCCGGCTCTTTGATCATATCAGTAACCTTCATCATATCAATACTTCTAATTTCTTCATATGAAATTTAACTTCATCGATATAAGTCGACAAATCTTCATTAATATCAATATCTAGAGCGCACCTCTCTCTCTCTCTCTCTCTCTCTCTCTCTCTCTCTCTCTCTCTGTATATATATATATATATGTATATATATATATATATATATATATACACACACACACACACATAAATATCATGTAAATAAATACAAATTAAAAATACAAAAATGTATGTATGCATATATACATATATATATATATATATAATATATATATATATATATATATATATATATATATATATATATATATATGTATGTATGTATATACATACATATATATATAAATATATATATATATATATATATATATATATATATATATATATATATATCCTACGTATATATAAATATACAGTATATAATAAAATTTCATACCCTATTTATTCATATAAGTTTGGAACATGAAATGATGAATAGCTACAGCTTAAAGTTGGAAAGGAAGATGTAAATATTTGGGAATATATGTCATTAATACAAATGAAATTAAGAGGGATGTTAGAAGTGCAAATAAAGAGAGAATGGATGAATTACGGAATATGGCTGAAACAAAAGAAATTTTCATGATGAGGTCATGGACATAGGGGAGTGGGTATAAAGAAAACAATGCAATATTTTCGAAGATATTCTCCATTTAGGTGAATGAATGTCGCATTTAAGAGAAATATAATGAAACCAAAATTAGCTTCACTAAATCCAAAATCGGCAATACTACAAGATGTGTTTTAATCATTTTCATATTGGTAAAACAGATAAATCAAAGGATAAGAGGATAGAACAGATTAAAATCTTTTTCCAATGGAAGCAATAACAAAATACAAAAATACAAAATACAAAAATAGTGGTGAATTTTAATAATCTGGAAAGTTATGAAAAAAAAAAACTATATATATCACTGATTCTTTTACGTCACACTATTTTTGTGTCGGTGTTTGTAGGATTACCGAAGTTTCTTTACACTCTTCCTTGCTTGACTATAATAAACATACATACCCATACACACACACACAGACATATATATATATATATATATATATATATATATATATATATATATATATACCACAGTAGAATTAAGAACTGAGTATACAAATTAGCATAAACGAAACAACTACGTTATATCATGAAAAGTAAAATTAAAAAAAGAAAAAAAAATAGACACCATTCTTCACTTAAGAGGATAAAAGCAAGTTTTGTCTTTTCCATAAAATTGTTTGGCATGGAGACGCTCCTCATGCTCACCTTAATCTCTAAAAGCTTCTAGCGGGATCTAAAAACAAAGTGAAAAATCAAGTTTTAAAAGCCGAGCCTTAAACCAACAGTAAATCTGATAAAGAAAAAGAAAACCTAAACTCTTGATATTTACGTCAACAAGTTTCTGATTGAGATACCCCCAGTTTTTACTTAGTAAAACATACTGCTTTTTTTTTGCTTTTTTTTCTAAAACAAAGCTACATTTTCTTAAGCATTTATTTCTGCACTTTGAAACAGCTACGTCTTTAATGACACTACTGCAAAATGTAAAAAAAAATATATTATAAAAAATAGGCAATTAAAACATTGAATAAGCGCTCCGAGATTAAACAAAAAACTTTTATAAAAATATAACAGTAGTAAAAATGTCAAAAGTCATAAGTATTTACATCATTTAGGGTTTCGATACATTAATTCAATGACTTCATAAGGAGAATCAATCCAATCATTTTCTTCCCATACACTATTGCTCAACGTAAATACAGAATAAAGGCCCTTCAAAAAATAATACTTCCAAATTCACCCAATAAAGAAACCACTCCTCCAACATGAAGCAATTTTTTTTTTTTTATTTCAGTCCTCAGTAGTGTTGGTTAGCTCTTTGTAAACATAGGTCAAGTAACAATAATCATGCTGATCATTAATATTAAATGAAAAATAACACCAAATTCTATATATAAAAAAATAAGTCTTTCACTTCTTTGCCTTCAGTTTTTCCCATTTCTATAAGGGGTCGTTGTTTCCTGTACATCCTGTTCTATTAGACCCTTTTCCTTCATGCCATTCAATAACTAATCTTTCCACCTGAACTTTGGCCTTCCCATTCTTCTTCTGCCCTCCACCCCTCCCTCTTCTGCTCTCCATCCTTCCTTCTGCTCTCCATCCCTCTTTCTTGGGCTCTTCATCCCTCCTTCTTCTGCTTTCCATCCCTCCTTCTGCTCTTCATCCCTCCTTCTGCTCTCTATCCCTCCTTCTTCTTCTCCCCATCCCTCCTTCTTCTGCTCTCCATCCCTCCTTCTTCTGCTCTCCATCCCTCCTGCTCTCTATCCCTCCTTCTTCTTCTCTCCATCCGCCCTCCTGCTTTCTATCCCTCCTTCTGCTTTCTATCCCTCCTTCTTCTGCTCTCCATCCTTCCTTCTTCTGCTCTCCATCCCTCCTCCTTCTGCTCCCTACCCATCTTTATCTGTCTCTCCATCCCTCCTTCTTCTGCTCTCTATCCCTCCTCCTCCTGCTCTCCATCCCTCCTTCTTCTGTCCTCCACCTCCATGTTCATAACCCTCTTACAAACGTGTTCATCTTCTCTCCTCATGACATGACCAAACCACTTCAGTCTCTCACTCTGAAGTTAAAATCGTGTTCAGACAAAACGTCGTAAGACAAAGTATCGAATGTACAAAGTGTTGAACAGACATTGTGTCCACTAGAGCCAATTGATTAGTTAGATAAATGAAGTAATATCAACGTATTAACCGACGTGACTAACGCATGTATTGCAGACGAAGTAAGCAATGTAAGAAGCTAAGACCAATTGAGCCTCGTGGGTAATTAGATCACTGAAGTAACTATCAGTTAGCTATTTAAGAAAGTCAATTAATAAAGGTTTACATAGCCTGCTAACTCATAGCCTTTTGTTACAGTTAACAGTCAACTTCCCTCCAGGTTTAAACGTTACGTAACGACACTTTGTCTGATACTTTGTCCTACGCGACTTTGTCTTTCGATACTTTGTCCTTTGCGACTTTTTCTTCCAATATTTTGTCCTTCGCGACTTTGTCTTTCGATACTTTGTGCCTAGCGCCTTTGTCTACTTAATACTTTGTCCTTTGCGACTTTGTCTGCTTGATATTTTGTTCTTCGCGACTCGTCTTTCCATACTTTGTGCTTTGCGACTTAGTCTGCTTGATACTTTGTCTGCTTGATACTTTGTCCTTCACGACTAGTCTTTCCATACTTTGTGCTTTGCGACTTTGTTTGCTTGATACTTTGTCCTTCGCAACTCGCCTTTCCATACTTTGTGCTTAGCGGCTTTATCTTTTTGATACTTTGTCCTCCGCAAATCTGTCTTTCGATACTTTGTCCTTCGCCAATTTCTTTCCATACTTTGTCCTTCGTGACTTTGTCTTTCGATACTCTGTGCTTCACGACTTTGTCTGTTTGATACATTGCCCTTCGCGACTTTGTCTTTCGATGCTTTGTCCTTCGCGACATTGTCCTTCTCAACTTTGTCTGTTTGATACTTTGTAATTCACGACTTTGTCCTTCGCGACTTTGTCTTTCGATGCTTTGTTCTTCGCGACTTTGTCCTTCTCAAATTTGTCTGTTTGATAATTTGTAATTCACGACTTTGTCCTTCGCTACTTTGTCTTTCGACAATTTGTCCTACTACCAGGAAAAAAGTACCCCGATTCTCTATCTTACGAAGAGTACCTAATTCTCTCTACTCCCCAGAAAGAAAGAGAGAGAGAGAGAGAGAGAGAGAGAGAGAGAGAGAGAGAGAGAGAGAGACCCTTATCTCATCCACAAGCCCCTAAATGCTT
>NC_090754.1:73920588-73923088 GCF_036898095.1 Palaemon carinicauda
TGACAATAACTACTGACAACCAGTTTCGAAAAAAAACGGCCGAATAAAAATACTTCACGAATCTAATAACGGAATTCATACGAACTTCGTCAATTTGCAATTGATATTGGCGAGTATGCTGATTATAAAACACGATTATTCGACAAGGGCATCACAAACTTCGAAAACATATCTGACGTATCGAATGTAATAAAATGGATAAAAAAATGGATTTGCGTAATCATAATCAAATGTATGTTTGTGAATGAATTTCAAAATCTAATTCAATATATTTCGCTTCGAATATCTTACACGTTAAATAAAATACACGTTCAATATACATTTTTATGGCGTATTGAAATTAATCTCTACAAAAGCATATGGGTTAAGCTTATTTGAAAATTAAATTTGCCTTTTTACTATTATGATTATTATTTGCTAAAGTACAACCTCAGTTGGAAAAGCAGGATTCTATGAGCTCAGGGGCCCAAACAAGGAAAATAGCCCAGTAAGGAGAGGAAAAAAGGAAAAATTAAATATTTTATAAACTATAAAAACTTCAACAAAACAAGAAGAGAAATTAGATGGAATAGTGTGCCCAAGTGTACCCTTCATAATAGAATGATTTGCAAAATTGATTTCCAAAGCATATCGGATTTGAGAAATATCACGATGAAATATAATACAAAAAATAGTCTCTCCCTTATTCCTTAGAGCAGATGGCAAGCCATTATCCGAAATCTGATGGCATCCTAAAAATTTCCAAACAGCTCATCAATTGAATATTAGAACCCTCTGGCCGTTTAGAGAGATTGAACCAACATCTTTTAAAGAAAGAACTTTTCCTTGAAGAAAATTAATGGATGAATTTCTGAACATGCCCTTTCAACTGGGCTCCACGAGGCACTAGAAGAGTTTTAAGACCCAGGCCTACATGGCTGAGGACTATGAAGCACGAAGTAGGATAGGACGATTGGGGAATTATTGATTCAAAAGCTCAAGATAGAGATGACTGGCGAAATCTAACCGAGGCCCCCTTGCGTCAATAGGCGTAAGAAGAGATAATGATGATGATGATGATGAATGCTGAACAACAATGGATGGTGTTAGGCTGACAGTCGAATGAACTAAGGAGATTTGCCAATCACGAATAACATAAGGAATAGATTATTGCTTTCCCTCCACTGGCAGGCTTTGGAAATCACTTCCTGCTTCTATTTTCTATGAACTCTTCCTTTTTGAAGGAAGCCCACCACTTCCTCAGTGAATAAATTTTAACCACTTCTTTCAATTTGTCTTAGTTTCCATCCAGTTTGGGCTAGAAAACGATAATTTTGCATATCAAAATAAAAACAATGGACAGTTTATCATCCTCAAAGCACCGAAGGCTACTCAGCCCCTTCATTCCCCTCCTAACCTCATTGTCTGGCCCTCTGCGCCCCGAAGAGCCCAATTTGCTCTGATATCTTGCCTGCATTTACACCAGCATGTAACGAAGCCCTGCTGATTAAACTGAGATGACTTTGATGCCGGCCGTCCCTCGATCTCGTTCACCCTTGAAACATTCTCGTCTTAATATTACCTTAAAATCTTCCTCCAAGTGTTTCGCAATATATTCCACACAATTAGGTCTCCTTCTCTTGCAGATTCCACAGACTTTGCATGACCAAAACATTCTTAAGCTAAAGCTCCTTTCGATCTTTCTGTTTTATAAATACTAGTATTCAATTTTACTCGATCCTTTCAATCTCTGTAATTGTGTATGTCAACATTGTGAACATGGACAACACACAGACACACACATATATACATACACACACACACACACACACACACACACACACACACATATATATATATATATATATATATATGTGTGTGTGTGTGTGTGTGTATATATATATATTTGAGTATAATTTTCTTATCTTTCAAAACCTTATTCATTCCTAAATTCACGATATTTGGAAGGCTGACAAACTCACTTTGTAATTACGTTTCACCAGAGAGAGAGAGAGAGAGAGAGAGAGAGAGAGAGAGAGAGTACGTGTGTATTGCATTTACATAAATGATACCTCTGAATGCAGGAAACATCCGATAATTATAATTATTACTAGCCCAAAAGGGCTTCAACAAGGAAAGTAACCCAGCGAGGAAAGAAAATAAAGGAATAATAAATAAACTATATATGAGAAGCAATAATAAACATAAGCCCAGTAAAAACGTTAAAATAAATCAGTAATATAAAAATTATGAAACGAGACATGTCAACTTTTCACAATCTGGTCAGAGATGGAATCAAACTTCTACAACCCTGTGTAATATTAAACCTTAAATGAAGAAGGCAAGGCTCTTGTTATTATTATTATTATTATTATTATTAGCTGAGCTACAGCCCTAGTTGGAAAAGCAAGATGTTATAATTCCAAGGGCTCCAACAGGGAAAAATAGTACTACGTAGTGGATGGTACAGACAGGGAAAATCAGAATTAAAAGATAACACTATTGGAAATTAAAGATTAAT
>NC_090754.1:73928088-73955588 GCF_036898095.1 Palaemon carinicauda
TGTTCCGAGTTACGATTTCAAAGACGTGTATAACTCACGATCGTAAAGCGACCTTCTTTGAAGTTTCAATGAAACAGACCATAGAGAGCGTCGGTGTCCAAGACAAGTTGTAACAGATGAGGAGAGACGCATAATTAATTAAATGGTCCTTTGTCGAGTCCTGAATACAAGACAAACAACGAGATAGCGAAATAGAACACAGTTAAATGGGATGGAAACTACATTGGCGTCTATGGGCATCAAAACGTTGACCTAACTTTCAGAATGTTATTGTTCGGACATCCTTGTATTAATTGGGCAACTGACCTTAGTTGCTCACGCTAACAGGAAAGTGCTGCTCACACTATAAGGAAAGTGCTACTCACACTATTAAAAAAGTGCTGTTGACAATATCAGGAAAGTGTTGCTCACACTATCAGGAAAGTGCTGCTCACACACTACCAGGAAAGTGCTATTCACACTATTAGGAAGTGCTGCTCACACTATCAGGAAAGAGCTTTTCACACTATTAGGAAAGTACTGCTCACACTATCAGGAAAGTGCTTTTCACACTATTAGGAAAGTACTGCTCACACTATCAGGAAAGTGCTATTCACACAATTAGGAAAATGTTACTCACACTATCAGGATAATGTGAGCAGCACTTTCGGGAAAATGTTACTCACACTATCAGGAAAATGCTATTCACACTATCAGGAAAGTGCTACTCACACTATTAGGAAAATGTTACTCACACTATCAGGATAATGTGAGCAGCACTTTCGGGAAAATGTTACTCACACTATAAGGAAAATGCTATTCACTCTATTAGGAGAGAGCTCCTCACACTATCAGGAAAGTGCTACTCACATTATTAGAAAAGTGCTGTTCACACTATCAGGAAAGTGTTGCTCACACTATCGGGAAAGTGCTGCTCACACTATTAGAAAAGTGCTGCTCACAATATCTGGAAAGTGCTGCTCACACAATCAGGAAAGTGCTGCTCACACTATCAGGAAAGTGCTATTCACACTATAAGGAAAGTGCTGCTCTGACTTTCAGGAAAATGTTACTCACACTATCAGGAAAGTGCTATTCACACTATCAGGAAAGTGCTACTCACACTATTAGGAAAATGTTACTCACACTATCAGGATAATGTGAGCAGCACTTTCGGGAAAATGTTACTCACACTATAAGGAAAATGCTATTCACTCTATTAGGAAAGAGCTCCTCACACTATCAGGAAAGTGCTACTCACATTATTAGAAAAGTGCTGTTCACACTATCAGGAAAGTGTTGCTCACACTATCGGGAAAGTGTTGCTCACACTATTAGGAAAGTGCTGCTCACACTATCTGGAAAGTGTTGCTCACACAATCAGGAAAGTGCTGCTCACACTATCAGGAAAGTGCTATTCACACTATTAGGAAAGTGCTGCTCAGACTTTCAGGAAAATGTTACTCACACTATCAGGAAAATGCTATTCACACTATCAGGAAAGTGCTACTCACACTATTAGGAAAATGTTACTCACACTATCAGGATAATGTGAGCAGCACTTTCGGGAAAATGTTACTCACACTATAAGGAAAATGCTATTCACTCTATTAGGAAAGAGCTCCTCACACTATCAGGAAAGTGCTACTCACATTATTAGAAAAGTGCTGTTCACACTATCAGGAAAGTGTTGCTCACACTATCAGGAAAGTGTTGCTCACACTATTAGGAAAGTGCTGCTCACACTATCTGGAAAGTGCTGCTCACACAATCAGGAAAGTGCTGCTCACACTATCAGGAAAGTGCTATTCACACTATTAGGAAAGTGCTGCTCAGACTTTCAGGAAAATGTTACTCACACTATCAGGAAAATGCTATTCACACTATCAGGAAAGTGCTACTCACACTATCAGGAAGTGCTGCTCACACTATCAGGAAAGTGCTATTCACACTATTAGGAAAGTACTGCGCACACTATCAGGAAAGTGCTATTCACACTATCAGGAAAGTGCTGCTCACACTATAAGTCACATAAGTCAAATGGTGCATCCTCCGTTAGTTCAGGATATATTTACTTAATAGCGATTTCTAATTTCTTTTTCTTAGCATATTGGGAAGCTGATTTGATAAGCCTGAATACTGTGGCCAGGTTTCTGATATGCAGGTTTTATGAGCAGTCATTTTCGAATCGATTTTTACGAATAGCCATGTTCATGAGAAACCAATCTGACGAGTACCGGGTTCATAGCCTATCTGCAAATTATTATTATTATTATTATTATTATTATTACTTGCTAGGCTACAACCCTAGTTGGAAAAGCAGGATGCTATAAGCACAGAGGCTCCAACATGGAAAATAGCCCAGTGAGGAAAGGAAACAAGGAAAAATAAAATATTTTAAGAATAGTAACAATATCAAAATAAATGTTTCCTATATAAAATATAAACATTTTAACAAGAAAATAAGGGAGAGAAATCAGATAGAATTAGTTCAGGTTATATGCACAAAGAATGAATATAGGTATGAAGATGAAAGTATAAGTCTTACTCATATTGTAACTTCCGTTTTGAGTTGACACTCATAAATACACTTTAATTATAGTGGTACTTATCAAATAATATTAATATGATGCAAATATTTAGAACATTCTACACCCAAAAAAAAACATACATCCCGAATGATTTTTTTTAAATCCTTTACTATAGTATGAAACGGCTCTATTAAAATACAGAACAATATCAGGCCACGAGTTTTTGCCAAGCTCATATTTAATCTGCTGAATCACGGATGAATCGTAAAGTAAAATACTTCTACATTTACCGCTTCATATACATCTAAATTGAAGGGTCATTGGCAGTGCATTAAACACCCTAGTTCAAATCAGGATTAATAGAGTTCTCTATTAATCCTGGTTCAAATCGAGCCACTGGCCTCAGCCTCCCATGTACGCTCGTGCCTCCTTTCCAAAACCTCTTCCACCGAATTTACGACTGCGACTGGGTGCAGCCCAAAATCCTTAACAAGCTCCGCCCACAAGCATCGTGACTGGCCGCCCCTCAAGTGGTCTCTGCTTCCCTGTGGCTGACTTTGCTGGCAAATAAACATGATCTCATTGTTCACTTTCTGAATCATTCTTTCCTCCGAAATATAAACCCTTCTATCAAAAACCACAACGAGCTCAAAATATTCTAATCCATCTTTTCCCCTAAAACATAATTTTCACTACTTCTACATATATCCACATTATGCCTGAAAAATTTCAATCAATCAATCCTCACATCCAATTAATTCACGTAATTCAACTCGTCAACGCGAATATTTCTTCTATTTTCATACCCAAGAGTTAACTCAACAATACATTTTTACATTAAAATCTAACTTCAATACAAACTCACTTTTCATAATCTTTAACAATCTTTTTCTCATCCAAACCTTATCCGCTACATCCCCTATTAAACACATACATTAACAAACGGCTTTCGTTTAACTACCATTCATGCGTATATCCTTTGTATGACCTTAGTAAATTTCTACCGACCTTAATAACCTTAATTTTGTTCACACCTACCTTCGGCATATTTCTCGTGCCAACGTTCTTTAACTCATTCACTATTTGCTTCCCAATCAGTAATGTATCATCAATAAATATCAATCATTACACACTCCATTCATGACCCTCTTCATTTTCCACAACTTTGCATCTACAATTAATGTCTTTTCTCTTGTCTCTATCATTACCCTATCAGAACTGGAGTCTATGCACTCGGACAATTCTCGCATATTCTAACGTTTGAAACTTTTAATATCTTTTCACAAATTATATTTTTTTTTATTTCATAAGTCTCGTAACAATACATTAATCTGCGTATCTTCGATGCGTAAACCAAAACTGTTCTACCTTATCAATAATTCTGACATACGTTCCTCTTCTTCCCCACCGTTATCCCTACATTAAGGGGTTGGTTGCCTGAAGAAAACTCTCTAATGCCTTCTATTAAAGGCATCCTTTCTACCAAACCTTTTCTCTCCATACAATCCTTCACCTTATTTCGCCTTCTGATTCTTTGTCTCCCTCTTGATCTTCTCCCCTTAACAGGTTCCTCTCAAACCCTCCTCACATCCTTCCAACCATCCGTCCTCAACATATCTTACTATAGCAATCAAAATAATACTAAAAGCTTCCTTGATATAATAGGTTATGTCACTGAAATTCCTTTAATTTCCACGGTGACTTTTACACTAAACAAAAACAAAAATTGTTTATCTTAACCCTATTTACATTACAAAAACGTGACCTCACGCGCACACACACATGAAACAATACGTAGAAATGAAAGTTAATGAGGCAAAATCTTTTTTGAAACGTTTTAGTGATTTCAAGGTTTAACCTTATGTATGAGATGTACAGTACATTCATATTCAAAATTCCACCGACCCTCTCTACACTTGGAAGGTATTAGTCTGTTATTGTTTAAGGGCTACTGAATTTGACGTCGAATGACTCTAAATGGTGAAGCATCTCTTAAATACGGTTAACCATAGTTATAAAATATAAATAAGAATAGCTCCTAGAATTATTAATGAAATCTCCAAGGGGGCAAAGAAGAAGAGCAATATACCCATCAAAAAGAGAGACGGATCTGCTATATCAACAAAAGATGAAGAAAGGAGACGTTAGATGAAACACTTTAATGAGGTCATAGATAGTAGATATGAAAGGAATAATTTGATTGATATACATGAAGCTGAGGAAGACCTTGATGTACCCATGAATGAATTCAGTGTGTTTGAAATCAAAACTGTTTTGAAAAATCTCAGGAGACTCAAAGCTCCGGATACGATAGAATAACTGTCGAGATGATAATGGCCGAAAATAAAGTGACTCTCGGAATACTTGAACGATTATTTTGTAGAATGTGGCGTGAAGAGGCAAAACCTGATGAATGGGGGTTAGGAGTGTTGGTGAAAATGCTTATCTATACAGATAAAGAGAGATAGATTGGTGAAAAGCTGAGAAATGAACAAGCAGGATTTAGAAAAGGTAGAAGTTGTACTGACCAAATTTTCATTTCAAGACATGTTGTACAGTAATGTGTATAATATAGAAATCCACGTTTGGTGGCATTTGTGGACTATGAAAATACCTTTGATAGTGTGCACCGGCCAATTTCTTAGAGTCCTGGATTACTATGGAGTTCCTCTTAAATAATGTGTGTGTGTGTGTGTGTGTATATATATATATATATATATATATATATATATATATATATATATATGTATATATATTATATATATATATATATATATATATATATATATATATATATATATATATATATATATATATATACACACACACACACATTTGATTGTCTTGTTATGAACATAGCAAGTGCAACGATAAGTCCTAACAAATGAATTTCCAGTGAACAGCGGAGTATTACAAAGGTATGTGTTGTAACCTGTTGTTTATCCTCCTCACGGATTTTGCAATGCATAGCGCAGTTGGGGATGGCGGAGAAGGATTGCACTGGATTAGTAAAAAGAAATTAGCTGACCTAGTGTATGCTGATGACGTTTTTCTTAGGAGAACACCACAGGATTTGCAATGCCTGCTTACCAGAATGCATGAAACATCACACGAGGTTAGGCTCAAGATAAATAGAAGAAAGACAGAGATGATGAGAACGGAATATGCAACGAAAGATGAAATATAAATAGAAGGGAAAGGATTAATGAGGTAGAATAATTTGAATATTTAGGAACTATGATCTCCAATACATGGTCTTTAGAATTAGAGCGTAATAAAAGATTTAAAAAATCCAATTAGACAATGGTTAAGTTAAGTAAAATTTGGAAATCATATTGTCTGAAATTACACAAAAATCAGGTTATATTTCAGTTAAGAAAGATCGGTATTACTGTATGGTAACGAGTTATGGTATGACAATGAAACAACATCCAACAGATTTTGTATATTTGAGAGCAAAGCCCTCAGAAGAATATTGAAAGTTAAATGGCGAGACAGGATTAGAAATAAAACTATAAGAGAGAATACTAGTGCCATATGTGGATGATAACATGGTAAGGGATAGATGGAAATGGTTTGGGCATGGTCTTCGCACTCTCCAAAAGATATTAGTTCACGAAACCTTCAACTGGGCTCCACAAGGCACTAGAAGAGTTGGGAGATCCAGGCTTACATGGCTAAGGACTATGAAGCGTCAATAGGTGTAGGAGATGATGCTTATGATAATAATTATTGTAATAAAAACTTAACCGATACGAAAAAGCATTAAATTACTATATACAGCAAGTATCTTAATCTCGAATGCCATGAGGAATAAAATAAATACAAATATTTAAATAACTCAGTCTAATCATAGATTTATTTTCTCCCTGGGGGAAATATTTAAATAAACTAAGAGTGAACATCTTCTATTAAGAATAGCTGAATGGGTCCCTAGAGATTGCGAAGAAAGTATAGGAAGGAATAGAAGACGAAAAATTGATGAACTAAGAAAGTCTGCTGGTGTGGACTGGGATAAAAAAACCATAAACAGAAGTTGAGCGGAAGGACATGTCTGAGATTCCCTTGTACTTCATATAGAGACAACAAGTATGAATATAGCTGAGGCTCGTATGAAGAGATGTGCAGCTGAAGGACCTAAATTAACGAAACACGAAATTTAACAAAAAAAAAATTCAGGGTAAACTAACTTGCAGTTGTGGTGGCCTGTTGATAACGTCCTTGCCTGGTGATCGCCAGACTGGGGTTCGAGTCCAGCCCAAACTCGTTAGTTCCTTTGGTCACTGCAACCTCATAATCCTTGTTGGCTAAGGATAGGGATTTGGGGGAGCCAATAGGTCTATCGGCAGATGCATCAGCATCCATTTCTTATCCCTCCTTGGTCCTGGTTTGGGTGGAGAGGGGTCTTTGGCACTGAGCATTATCCTGCTTGATAGGGCAATGTCACTGTCTCTTGCCTCTGCCATCCGTGTGTGACCTTTAAACCTTTACTATTTTAATGGCAAAAATATCCTACCTTTCCAATAGCCTGCGAAACTGTAACCTGTGCATTGTTACTTGTGTGATTACAGCCATAAAAATGAACGTTCTAATCACTAATCGTTCAAGGTATTTGGCTCTCAAATTGTAGATTGTCTTCATTTTTAGCGTTTATTTATTAATCTCTGGTACCGTCGTTGTTAGTTCTTTCATTAATAAAGTTGCCTAAGTTTTTTTTTTTCCCCCAAACAATTCCGACCATTTGCATTCAGATCTCCCCAGACAGTACTATCCTGTACAACCCATGTCACACCTACGTACGGATGCCGTGAATGGCTGCGTAAAGAAAATGTTTCTTTTATGGTCAAATTGTATTCCTTTTCTGATGAAGCATAAACTCTCTGAGCAACAGCTCTTACCTATGACTAGTTATTCAAGTCCATTCTTATCTATCTACCCAGAAGTTTTTTACCTTCACCAACAGAGTTAGAAGGAGGTTATGTTTTACACTTTGTTTGTTTGTTTGTGTGCGTGTCTGTGTTTTATAAAGTAAGTTACTTATGTTTCCTAATATCATAACATTCTTTATTGTTCTTAATGCTTCGTGTATTTCGGTTTCAGGATATCTTAATTTTGTACATAATATTCTTCAGAACATTTACTTCATTGTCAATGTGTTAAAGGCTACATACCCATAACGAACTAAACTTTGCTGTGAAAAAAGATTTCTTAAGCATATTGCGGATCCACAAATATATAAAAAAATATGTATGCTTATAGACAACTATTACAACGCACCAATCCCGATGTGATTAAATACAGTCAAACTTACAATAAATAAAATCTGCGAGTCTCAGCCAATGAATCAGACCTTAATAATGTTTTATATCCAATTAACGTTAGATTTGTGCTACATACCATTGGCTAGCGGCAAATGCCCCACTCCGAAAATAGAAGCGAAAAATACACAGCTATTTACTGTTACCAAGCAATAGTAACATTCCCCGGATTAACAAACATTGAATGTAAAATAGAAATGAAGAGGTGAGCTGGACTGTATAAAAGTATATTCAATATTCGTTTAACTGCTATTAGTGACCTGGTCAAAATTTTAAAAAGTTAAATATCTTTTAAAATTAATAACTTATCAAGTTGATATTCAAGAAAGATTAGTTCACCAAACTTTTAACTGGGCTCCACAAGGCACTAGAAGAGTTAAACGGCCCAGGCCTACATGGCTGAGGACTATGAAGCGTGAAGTGGGAGATGATGAATGGAGAAGTATTGATTTAAAAGCTCAAGATCGAGACGACTGGCTAAATGTAACCGAGGTCCTTTGCGCCAATAGGCGTAGGAGGAAGTGATGATTCATTGGAAATATCTTGATGTGAGCTTTCAAATAAATAGGGAAAAAAAATGCAGGGTTTGTGTAATTTTGAAAGATTTTGCTACGTTAATAATACTCATATGATGTTGAAGCTAGGTAAAGACTGGTGAAATAATCATCTTTCTAATTAAATATTCTTATTAAGTAGAATTTGCGTGGGCAAATTTCGGTACAAAAATTTTCATATATATATATATATATATAATATATATATGTATATATATATATATATATATATATATATATATATATATATATATATATATATATATATGTGTGTGTGTGTGTGTGTATCTATATCTATATATATACATATATATATTCATATATATATACATATATACACACACACACATATATATATATACACACACACACACACATATATATATATATATATATATATATATATATATATATATATATATATATATATATATATATATATATATAGCCACGATTAAACACGAACCAAAAACTACTAAAGGAGCATTAAACAAAACAAACATACCAATAGTACAGGGTAAAATGGTAATCAAGGCATTGACTGGCATGCACAATATAACAAGGTTTTACAGTATATTCGTTACAGTCAATGCCATTCCCAAGAAAATGCCATTATAAAGAAATGATTCCCCCCCCCCCCCCAGGAGTAGGAACAAATTTTACATTTTATAAAGGAACACAAATTAAATATCAAACTAGAAGGACAATCAGTAGAACGCAGACCTCCGCCGCGGCAGCTTATCACTCGACCTTGACCTTGACCTCTGACCTTATCATGTAATGATTTGCGGGGATTTTCATACATTCAAATATAAAGCAAGTTTGAAGTTTTTGTAACAACGATGTCAAAACTTATGGCTGATTACGTGAATTGCACATTTTGCTGGACCGTGACCTTGACCTATGACTTTGACCTTTCAAAATTTAATCAATTCCAGATTTTTACATAATAGTTAATCCCTGCAATTTTCATTACTCTAGGATTAAAATTGGGGCCAGGAAGCTGTTCACAAACAAACACACAAACAGGGGGTAAAACCTCCTTCCAACTTCGTTGGCGAAGGTAAAAATAGACATAAGCCAATCAAGTTAAAGATGCTTCGGCCCATCTACGAGTAGGTGGGAAAATCACTTGATGTAAGCTACAATGCGTATGCAAACCACGTCCATGCCAATCAATCCTCAAATCAAAACACAAAACAATCACCTGCCCCCAAAAATAAAACTTGCACAAATTTCATCGTTAATATCTCTGATAGCTGTTGAATCTACATTGCAAAGCCAGCAATATATAATACGCAATCAGTCAGAACCATTCGCAGCCAATCGGTATTCATAAAAAGGGTCACAGACCCGGCCGTACCATAATTATTCGCTGGCAGTCAGTGGGGGCGTCACATCCATCTATCTCCACCCACTGTCACTATCAGAATAGAAACAAATTGCCAAATACGGTGGTTCGTGTGTTAGTTGTATCGTGAATATTGGTGTTAAGCAATAAGAGATCAAATTGGTTGATAAGAATTTACGCAAAATATTTGGAATTCTCTCTTATCCTCTGATTTCCTTCATTCCTATATCCTACTCTATAATATGCAAGATTCATTTAACCTAACCCTTTTCCTCCACTCATCAATCCTTTCAGCTCACTGAGTTTAATTTCTTCACTTACGCAACTTATTGAATATATGAAAAAAAAAAAAATATTAACAAGGCAACTGTGAGACTTCCACTTATCTTTCAAAAAAATTGAATATATACTTCATAGGCCACAACTGATACTCCAATAACTAATATCGATATCAAGAAGGGTAGATTTCATTTCTATTAACAACGCACCGAATATTTTATATTAAGTACAGCAACCTATGTTTTCCCAGAATGGCATTTTTACCCTAAAAATATCCATAATATCAATTCAACTAATGGACAGGTATAACTCCCCAGAGACACGTGGAATACTTGATGTATATTGACGAAAAATCTGAAAGAAAGAAATTGAGTCGTTTTTACTGAACCAAAGGTCAAACTTGCAATTACATCATCATATTTGTAAGAATATGTTACTAATTTTGAGGCTCTGTCTGCAAAATGGCGGAGTTATCCAACGCTAGTCCAAATTAGATAAAAAGGATAAAGAATAATTTCCCACTAACTTACATCATCACCTCCTACGCCTATTGAAGTGAAGGGCCTCACTGACACTAATTTACAGAGTAAATAAAATTCTATGTAATAAATAACGAAACATACTTTCACAAAGCTCTATTCACAAAACCAAGCCTGTAAGTTAGTTTATTTCCTTGTATCCTTTGCGCACTGGACTATTTTCCCTTTATAGCATCTTGCTTTTCCAACTAGCTTGTAATAATAATAATAATAATAATAATAATAATAATAATAATAATAATAATAATAATAATAATAATAATCCACGTAAATTTGTGGGGTAAATATATTCCTTTATGAGTATCATCATCATCATCATCCATAACTTGTCCACTGCAAGAGAAAGGCCACTGACATGTCCTTCCACTCCTGTCTGTTCTATGCCAGTTTATACCAGCAAACTTTCTTAATTCGTCAATCCATCGTCTTTTCTTCACTCCCCTACTTTTTTTCCAATTTCTAGGTACCCATTCAATGAATCTTAATGACCATCTATTATCTGCTATTCTCATTATATGTCCTCCCCATGTCTATTTCTTATCACCTGTTAGAATATCCTCTCCTTTCGTTTGCTCTCGTGTCCGTGTTTCTCCTTTTCTGTCCTTAGCGTTATTCGCATCATTATTCTTTCCATAACTCTTTGGGTTGTAGCTAGGTTATATTCTAAGGCTTCAGTAAGGCTCCAAGTTTCTGATTAATAAGTTAATACTTGCTGGAACATCTGATTAAATACTTATCATTTGAGAGAAAGTGGCATTTTACTTTTAATAACCTTATTTGGGCTACCAAAAGCTCTCCATCCCATGCTTATCCTTTCTTTAATATCGGTCCTATGTCCTGGGGAAACACTTGAGTGCGTATATTCATTTACAATCGCTAGAGATTAGTCCATAACCTTATTTGTTGTCTCTGCGTTTTCATCGAACATATCTTAGTTTTACTCAGATTCATTTTCAGTCCAATATTTCTGTTTTCTCGATTCAAATCTTCTATCATCTTTTGCAATTCCTCCTATCACTGAACAGAACAATGCCATCTGTAAATCTTAAGTTGTTAAGGTATTTCCCATTAATGTTAATTCCCACATTTTCCAAATCTAACTTCTTAAAACTTCTAGACACACCGTGAATAATTGAAGAGAGATGGGATCTCCCTGTCTAACTCACGGAATTTTTTCACTATCTTTATGAAGTCTTAGGATTGTTGTAATTTTCTTATAGATATCTTCAAGTGCTCTAACATAAGATTCATCTATTCCTTGTACTTTACATGTAATAAAATTCCAATTTTCTTCACAGAGTTTACATTTTGTATGATATTTTACCTAATCCACGCTTGAGTAAAACTTACGATAGTACAGTAGACAGACACTTGAAGACCTTGTGGAAGGAACCATATCTTAGGTTTTTATCAAACGTACCTTGGATAGAAAAGAATGAAATAATGCCCACTGTGGAATTATGAGCATAAGGCACCAAGACTTTTCAAGAACCAAATTAAGACAAAAAACAATTAAAAGAATTTTTTTTTCCTGAGAACTACAACCTGTAACAGTAAATAAATGATGCCAGATAAATAGACGGAATAAGAACCTCTTGAAATAAACCAGAAAAAATTATAATAGTCAGAGAATAAGTTTGCAGGATAAAAAGAAGATATAAACCACTCTTACCGTCTGATTACGATATCAATCGCTTGTTACAGAAACCCAAATAAACAAGTTTCAAGCAACTCTTTACATTGAAAGTGGAGCAGAATAAATAAATTAAACTTGCAACGCCCTTCTACAATATTCGCGGATCTGCAAACCTTATAAAAATAGAGAAATGTTAAACTGTCCGTAGAGAATTAAGAAAACAAATAAAAGCTCTATAAAATATTCAAGGAAAGTAGAAATCTGAATCCTTCAGTGATTTGATATGTTTGCAATACTGTAGGATAAGAAGGACCTTTAAGCTCCCGATATCTAACGGGAAATTTTTTCCACCGCAAACGAGATTGGAAGGGTTTGTTTGTAATATTTGTGTGGGGGTTTGTTTGCGAACAGCTTCCTGGCCACAATTTTAATTATAGAGCATTGAAACTTGCATTCATAAACTGATATGTAAAAAGCTAGAAATTATTAAATTTCGGAAGGTCAAGGTCAAAGGTCAAGGTCACGGTTAAGCAAAATATCCAATTCATGTATTCAGCCATAAGTTTGGACATCGTTGTCACAGAGATTTCAAACTGGATTCATATTTGAGTGTATGAGAGTCCACGCAAGTTAATGGATGCTAGTGTCAAAGGTCAAGGTCCAGATCGAGCAAAAGGTCGAGAAATAAGCTACCGCGGTGGAGGTCTACACTCTGCTGAGTGCCCCTCTAATTATCCTTCGATCCAATTAATCATTTGCCTTTAATTAGAGAGCACTAAGCTTAGAATAATAAATTAGAGTAATTTAATCTCTTTTAATGGTCTAAAGCACATGAAGGTGTAAGTTCAAATTAATATCAGATCAGAATCAAATCTGAAACTAAAGGGATAAAGAAAAAATATATATTATTGCATGTGCCCCTGATGAACTTGTCAAAAATAGAGTGATTTCTACAAACTATTGTACACACCCGTCACCAATGACTGCTAATTATTTTTTGATAGCACACACGCACTCCGTCTCACCAGGGTATAACTACACCCTTTCCCACCTATCCGATGGCGGGGAGAGATGAGCGTCACAGGAATGATACACACACACACACACACACACACACACACACACACACATATATATATATATATATATATATATATATATATATATATGTGTGTGTGTGTGTGTGTGTGTGTGTGTGTTGTGTGTGTGTAATTAAATATATGTTGCTAGACACTTGTTCTTTATTATATATTTGCTATATAACGGAGATTACGGAAACTTAGCAAAAATCTCTCTCTCTCTCTCTCTCTCTCTCTCTCTCTCTCTCTCTCTCTCTCTCTCTCTCTCTCTCAGACGGTTGAAAAGTCAACATAAAATCCAATATCGAAATGACATTATCAGATGCTGAATAAGCCACAATAGTCTGAAATTCGAAACATAACACGCTACTAATGAGCTGCTAATTGAGTACGAATTCCAGTCTCTGGCATTTCATCTCTCCAATTCATAAAATCTCACCCGTCTCTTTCTGTGCAAATGTCAAGACAATCTCTCAATAGGAATCGATCAGGGCGAGGGTACGAAATGATATGAGAGAGAGAGAGAGAGAGAGAGAGAGAGAGAGAGAGAGAGAGAGAGAGAGAGAGAGAGAGAGAGAGAGAGAGAGAGAGAGAGCCAAGATACAACCCTAATTTGAAAAGCAAGATTCTATGAGCCCAAGCGCTCCAACAGGGAAAAATATCCCAGTTAAGAATGGAAATAGTGAAATAAATAAACTATAGGAGAAATTATGATAAAAAAAAATATCTTAAGAGCAGTAACAACAAGAAATTAATTTACATCTTTCATATATAAACTATAAAACTTTAAAACAAACAGGAGGGAAAGAAATATATATGCATATATATATATATATATAAATATATATATATATATATATATATATATATATATATATATATATATATATGTGTGTGTGTGTGTGTGTGTGTGTGTGTGTGTGTGTGTACCTTTTCTACATAAGGATACCTCAACGTAGTGAATGGGTTTGAGTATCGCCATGATCAACATAGCTGTACTAGTCAGGGCAGTCCATACTAGTTTCCAAAAGAAGTAAATGAGGAGAAAGGTGAAGAAACTAACTTAGGATGCCAATTCAGGGATGTTGTTTAACTTGAATACTGTCCTTTGTCGATGGAGCGAGTACTAAAGCAGAGGATAGTATTAGGTAGTAGGTTGGCCAGGGCACCAGCTACCCATAGAGATACTACCCCTAGAGAGTTCTTGGATCCTTTTCTCTGGTTATGGTTCATTTTCCCTTTGCTTACACATACACCGAATAGTCTAGATTATTCTTTATATATTCTCCTCTGCCCTCATACACCTGACAACACTGAGATTACCAAACAATTCTTCTCTCAAGGGGTTAGCTACTGCACTGTATTTGTTCAGTGGCCACTTTCCTCTTTGTAAGGGTAGAAGAGACTCTTTAGCTATGGTAAGCAGCTCTCCTAGAAGGACACTCAAAATCAAACCATTAATCTCTGGTCTTGGGTAAGGCCATAGCCTCTATACCATGGCCTTCTACTGTCTTGGATTAGAGTTCTCTTGCTTGAGGGTACACTCGGGCATAATGTTCTATCTTATCTCTCTTCCTCTTGTATTTTTGAAGTTTTTAGTTTATATGTGAAGGATCTAATTTAATGTTGTTACTGTTCTCCATATATTTTATTCTGATTGTTTATTCTTCTCTTGTGGTTTATTAATTTCCTTGTTTCCTTTCCTCACTGGGCTATTTTTCCCTGTTGGAACCCTTGGGCTTAGAGCATCTTGCGTTTCCAACAAGGGTTATAGCCTCCCTTGAATAATAATAATAATAATAATAATAATAATAATAATAATAATAATAATTATATGTTCTTAATTTTCAATATGACATAGTTCAGATTCCGTGATATACAAATGATTCTAATATTGGAATTATATAATTTTACAAAGAGATAAACTTTATTGAGGTAATTAAATATGAAAATATTCAATCAAACAACGCAGGCGCAAATGCTACATTTACAAGACTTGCATATAAATGAGGACTTCAAAGCCAATTGCTCATTAGGAAATTCTCTCTCTCTCTCTCTCTCTCTCTCTCTCTCTCTCTCTCTCTCTCTCTCTCTCTCTCTCTCTCTCTCTCTCTCTCTCTCTCTTACGCACATACTCTATCATATAAACGTAAAATCTTTGCACGAAAAATTAAATGCTTTGCAGCAGCGATGATAGTATTAACAACAATAACATTGGACATACCTAAACAATGAAGTAAGTAACTGTCAAGAAAATTTTCCAAATAAAAGCGAGAGATAAATTTTTATATCGTAGATAATGAATTATGGGAAACAGAAAAAGACAAAATAATATCTGTGTACTGAATAAAAAGGAAAAAAGGTAATATTCTTGAATAAAAAAGAAAAAAGGTAATATTCTTCACAGACATCTTGAAGAGATAAAACATCTAAGTCCGCTGACGAATTTAAACTTAAAAAAAAAATGTCTATGAATAAAATGTCATATCATGATAACAGACTTGCAACCAAACATTACTTAAATTAAATCCCTATCTTCTCCCTACGGAACATGATTGCCTTTATGATCATTCAAAAGTCCCAGACTTCTCAAGAAAAGAAGGTTCTCGAAAGCACTGCAAGAGAATGTAAATGAAATGAAAGCCTAGTTTCATTCGCTAATGTATTCCGATTTCACCCACTGCTCTCCTCTTTCCAAGATGGCGGACGAAACGCTCCATGCGATGGCAAAAGACAGCAGCAGTGGCTGCGGCTTGTAGTAGCAGAAGAAGAATAAGTCTCATAAAGCTACTTGGCCACTTAATCCGTTGTGTATGTCTAGTCACTGGTAACACGCAACTAGTCACTTGCAACTCATAACTAGTCACCGGCAACACACAACCACAGTAGTCACCAATAACTCACAACTAGTCACCGGCAACACACTAGTCACTGGTAACAAGAAACTACTCACCAGCAACTCACAACTAGTCATTGTCAACTCACAACTAGTTGCCGGCAACACACAACTAATCATCGGCAACTAACAGCTAGTCACCCACAAGACACTTAAGGTACAGTAACTCACAACTAGTCACCGGCAACACACCACAAGTTACTAGCAACACGCACCTATTCACTAGCAACACACAACTAATCACCAGCAACTCATAACTAGTCATCAGCAACCCACAACTAGTCACCAGCAACTCAAAACTGGTCGCCGGCAACACGCAACTACTGTAGTCACTGATAAACCACAACTAGTCACCAGTAACACACAACTACTCACTAGCAAGTCACAAGTCACCAGCTACTCCCAACTAGTCACTGGCAACTCAAGTCACCAGCTACTACCAACTGGTCACCGGCAAGTCACAAGTCACCAGCTACTCCCAACTAGTCACTGGCAACTCAAGTCACCCGCTATTCCCAACTGGTCACCGGCAAGTCACAAGTCACCAGTTACTCCCTACTAGTCACCAGTTACTCCCAATTAGTCACTAGCAACTCAAGTCATCAGCTAGTCCCAACTAGTCACTGGCAACTCAAGTTACCAGCTACTCCCAACTAGTCACTGGCAACTCAAGTCATCAGCTACTCCCAACTGGTCACCAGCTACTCCCAACTAGCCACTGGCAACTCAAGTCACCAGCTTTTCCCAACCAGTCACTGGCAACTCAAGTCACCAGCTACACCCAAATAGTCACTGGCAACTCAAGTCACTAGCTACTCCCAACTAGTCACTGGCAACTCAAGTCACCAGCTACTCCCAACTAGTCACTGACAACACAAGTCACCAGCTACTCCCAACTGGTCACCGGCAACTCAAGTCACCAGCTACTCTCAACTAGTCACTGGCAACTCAAGTCACCCGCTATTCCCAACTGGTCACCGGCAAGTCACAAGTCACCAGTTACTCCCTACTAGTCACCAGTTACTCCCTACTAGTCACTAGCAACTCAAGTCATCAGCTAGTTCCAACTAGTCACTGGCAACTCAAGTTACCAGCTACTCCCAACTAGTCACTGGCAACTCAAGTCATCAGCTACTCCCAACTGGTCACCGGCAAGTCACAAGTCACCAGTTACTCCCTACTAGTCACCAGCTACTCCCAACTAGCCACTGGCAACTCAAGTCACCAGCTTTTCCCAACCAGTCACTGGCAACTCAAGTCACCAGCTACTCCCAACTAGTCACTGGCAACTCAAGTCACTAGCTACTCCCAACTAGTCACTGGCAACTCAAGTCACCAGCTACTCCCAACTAGTCACTGACAACACAAGTCACCAGCTACTCCCAACTGGTCACCGGCAACTCAAGTCACCAGCTACTCTCAACTAGTCACTGGCAACTCAAGTCACCAGCTAGTCCCAAATAGTCACGGCCAATACAAAACTATCCACCGGTAATAGACAACTAACCACCAACAACTAAGAACTAGCCACCAGCAACTCACAACTAGCCACCGGCAATACAGAACTAGCCACCCGCAACTCTCAACTAATCACCAGTAACACACAACTCGTCACCGGCAACTTACAACAAGTCACTAGGAACATAAACTATCAGAAGTTCCTATAAAGTATTGAAGTTTCAGGGGTAAAAATAGGTGGTTGTGCAAGGGAATATTTCGGGGTTTTTAACACAGGAAATGCCCCGATAAATTGACGCTGGAACACGCCAGAGTAGATGTCCCTTTACACAACAATGGCGTCTAGTACCCTCATCAAAGTTTGGATACAACTTCTGTCAAAATAGTTGCAAGGAAATTATGTCATTCCGTTCTTGGATTTATTAGTAAATCATTGAATAATGCCTTGTGTAAAAACTAATCAATTAATTCGTCGGGATAATATAGTTTTCAAGGTTAAGGACTGTGAATAAGGCAGTATACTAGTAGTATTAATTCTAAAATTATGTTGCAGATCCTTGGGGTTTTATTTATAACATCTACTGGATATTTGATGTTCTGTTTTAAAACACTAGAACACATGTACATAGATTCTGGGTTTCCTCATCAAAATCAAGATATATTAAACTCTACCGAAGCCAATCCTAACCATAAGATCTGTGTCCCTAACTAGGAAGGCGTTTTAGTTGTTCAACTAAAATGATAAGATACATTTACACATTTGATTCGGTAATGATAACGTTATGTAGAAATTATTTCTAGTGCTCTTCGAAATCTTATAACTTCTATGATCTATCAAGCTCTCTCTTTTCTGAAGACCGGTAATGTCAATCAACCAAATAAAAAATCGATTGCGCAAGTTCTTTTTTTAGCAATTAACTACAACTTTGACAGTCTTAGCATCTACTGGAAAGGATTGCGAACAATATTCCCAGCATCACTACCCAATTAACTCCAGCTGCATCAAATGACCTGAGTTGGAGCTACCTATGAGCTCTGCCTTTAATACTCTCTCTCTCCTCTCTCTCTCTCTCTCTCTCCTCTCTCTCTCTCTCTCTCTCTCTCTCTCTCTCTCTCTCTCTCTCTCTTTAATAATTTTTAAAGCTACTCTTCCTCTGAAGAACCTATCTGAAACATTCATTTTTCATTTCTATAGAAAGTCCGCAGAGGAAAGGAAAATCATGTCTTTATCTAGACGGGATTTTCCCCACTTTCTTGAGAAAAAAAAAAAAAAAAAAAAAAAAAAAAAACGCCTCTACGATAGTGATGAACAAAATCCTATGTGTATTTCAGCAATTATTTTCAAATGGTAACTTTTCACGAACAATGTGCATCCTGCTCAAATCATCACTTACGTGTAGTGTATATACTAAGAACTGTCAAACATGTCTACTTTCGAGCTACCTCTCAATATCTCTACATTAAACTAACTCTCTATAATCGTATTTCTCTAGGTAACATGACTTCTTTTCACAAAGACATGGGGGGGGGGTCTTTTTTCACGGAGACCTCTTTTTCAAAGAAGCCATTACAATTGTTCATTTAATTTGTACAATTGTACAAATTAAATAGTCTAAAAAAATTATCCTCCTTCCACTACACAATAGCATTTCCGTCTTGGGAAATCCATACTGCCAACTTGTGCAAGTTTTCTTTCCCAAACTTGAGACCGAAGTTTGGAAATAGCAAACATTTGTCTTTGGAACAATTCGGTCAACTTTGCTAAACTCCTTTGAATTTAATTGGCGTGATATTAAAAGTTCTAAACATTTATAATACGAAATTACATTGAAACAAAGTTTATCAGCAGGCCTAAGGACACAGCCATACCATAACTCACCAGTACTTATGTCTAAACCATTTTTTTTCTTTTTGTTATTCAAACAATTATAAAACTTTTCTTTTGACCTCGGAATAATGGTCCCAGGTACTTAAAGGTAAGGAAATTAGTGCTGGGCCACAACACGTCCAGGAAGTGAAGGCTATTTAATTTACGTGAGAAAGATAAACGTTGGCCAGAGAGAGAGAGAGAGAGAGAGAGAGAGAGAGAGAGAGAGAGAGAGAGAGAGAGAGAGAGAGAGAGAGAGAGCATTAATTAAAGGTTTAAAAGCCACGCGTGAATGACCGAGGCAAGGGACAAGACACTGCCCTAGAAGGCAGGACAATGCCCCTAGAAACTGATCATATAACATATGATCAGGGCCAAGCCACATCTCCACCCAAGCTAGGACTAAGGATGGCCAGGCAATGGCTGCTGATGACTCAGCAGATAGACGTATAGGCTCCCCCAAATCCCCCATTCCTTAGCTCACAAGGATGGTAAGGTTGCAGACACTAAAGGAACTAACGAGTCTGAGCGAGACTTGAACCCCCATCTCACGATCACCAGGCAGAGACGTTACCAATCAGGCCACAACAACAAACCATTTGTAAATTTTGAAACACTTTTAAAATGCAGAGCAAACCTCGATGGATAATCATGGTGTATAGCCATCAGTTCTTTCCCAAGGGAAGAATAACACCTTTTTATTTTTTTTAAATAAATTTAAACAAAACTAAGCATGATCTCACACTAATCAAGAACAAATCTTTTTCTTTAAAGAAATGAAAAACAAAATGTCTCATTTACAATATGTATTCATAAACCAGAGACGTTGATACACGTTATATCTCCATTTCTCCATATCTCCGAGCTTCAACAACATTGATATTACGAAAGACTCTTCAGAAACCGAGATATTGGCACACTCTCTTTAAGCTGAAATGTTTCATAGTCAAAAAATACAATAATATAGAGAAAGCTTTCAAAATCTGTAACAAAGGAGATCTGCAAAGACAGACAGTAAATGGTAAAGGTTTCTGGTTTCAATTTCAGTTTCATCAAAATAAATGCTCACTAGAACGCCAGCCTGGCAAGTCCAACCATCCACTGTGGTGCCTAACAACGGTAGTGGACTTCCCAGTCAACAGCTTAAACTCACGGTCCCAGGCGAGGATCGATCTGCTGACATGCGAATGCTAGGCGAACACGTTACCACTGTACCAGCCAGGAAGATGGCTGTATACAGGACTGAAATCACAAAGTAGACAGCAAAACGTCACAGATATAAATGACAGGCAGACATAGACATATCAATAGACTTCAAAATGTCAAACGAACCCACAAAGACATACAGTAAACAACGTCAAATATGTCTATAGCAAACTGGTAAATGCGTACCAAATTCGCCCAATAACATTGAATGCAGAGGCTACTGCTAAACGCTTGTACTAGATTAGATTGACGGTGAACAGTCATCAAGCATGCAGACTGACTGATACATACATATAAACTCTTAAGGAAACTACAATACTAGAAAGCTGAAAGTGATATATATATATATATAATATATATATATATATATATATATATATATATGTGTGTGTGTGTGTGTGTGTGTGTGTGTGTGTTATATATATATATATATATATATATATATATATTATATATATATATATATATGATATATATCTATATATATATATATATATATATATATATATATATATATATATATATATATATATATATATATATATGGGACCACTAGCTGATAACCACATATCAAAGAAGCCTATAAAGAGAGCTAGCTGAGGGATAGATGTACGAGGAGTTGAACTATATATCAAAGAACTTAAAAACGTTGATTTTGAAGTTGGGCAAATGAAGCAGATTAAAATTCCTATTCCATGGCACCTTTCTGTCATCGATTAATACCTTACACCTCCTGGTCAGCCATTCAAATGAACATTCTAACTTGTGTGTTACAGCACTTTATTTATTATTCAATGGCTGTCAATTCTTTTCCAGTGTTGGCCTATTTATCATCTTTCTTGCAGCGATGGCAATTACCATTACATTTAAAAAAAATATATATATATTCAGATTCCTGCAAATCTTGCCATTTCGTATCCATTTATCCATTTTTCCTCTGTCATAGATGAACTAGTGATACTAAAGGAATACATTATATATATATATATATATATATATATATATATATATATATATATATATATATATATATATATATATATATATATATACACATACATACACACACACATATATATATATATATATATATATATATATATATATATATATATATATATATATATATATGTATATATATATATATATATAGAGAGAGAGAGAGAGAGAGAGAGAGAGAGAGAGAGAGAGAGAGAGAGAGAGAGAGAGAGAGAGAAAACCGTGACTTTTCCGAGAAAAATCCAGATGGTGTTTGGTCAAATACTGCATCATCTTTATCATTGTCGGCAGCATTTCTGGAACAAGGAGAGTTTGATAAAAATCCTATTCTTTCTGGAAGCGCTACTGTACCTGCCTTGCTTTTGCTATATAGCGCCACGTCGAGTCCAGATTATACCAGAAAACCTGCTCTAGAAGCTTCTATGACATGACCAAAGGGGGCACTTTAAAAGGAAACCAATCAAGAAATTTAATAACTTCTTATATGGCAATGCCGTGAGTAGTTCCGCTCACGCACGGGTATAAAAGTTGAGAGAAAGGACATAGGATGGGAAGCATCAAGAAACCATAGGTCGGACAGTTAGTTTCTGACAAAGCAGCTTCTTAGGTCTAAAGTTAAGGTAACCAACAACATTTCAGCAACTGAAGATAACTCACCAATTCTCCATTCTATTTTCCAGCAAGTTCCCCTAATCTAACAACATCTTGAATTAAATAGTCATTGAAAGTAAAGGAACATTTATTTTCTTTGTGATTAAGTTTATGAATAAACGTGTTTTTTTTCTTTTTCATATTCGTTTCCCATATTCTTATTTTTGTCGTCAAATCCTTTTTATTTAGAGATTAAAAGAATCTGTAACAATTCTGAAATCGTAACACCTACTGATTTAGACTTCATCTTTAATTGTAAAACTCTAAAGCACCTCGAACATTCGTCAAATATCCTATATATCTTACATACAATGGATAACATTGCTTTACGAAGACCTTTATGCACACACAATACTTTTATTCAATTTAACTGCCATGAGGAAAATCATTATATTGTTGCATGCTAAGTACAATACAGTAGCAAGTGCATCAGTGAAATTTTAATTCAAATTAGAACTGGCTATAGGTGGTGATGCAGCCATTGTCTTAACAGATAGATGTCTAGGAAAGGGCCTTGTCAAATCAATAATAATAATAATAATAATAATAATAATAATAATAATAATAATAATAATAATAATAATAATAATAATAATAATAATTAAAGCAAATGGCATAATCTTCTTTCCAAGAAAAATTATAACTTTGACTCTTATCTTACAGTAATTCACACGATCTTCTGAAGATATGAACAAAATAAAAATTGTGACATTTATATTCAATTGGTTTACTGCAACGTGAAATATTTCACGATTATAAAAACTTCAAACATATACCAAAAATAAAAAAAAGTTGTTTTTCTAATCACGGCCAGCTTTCAGGAATATAAATCTTATAACAAGCTACTCGAATGTTTTCTAATTCAAATGCGTATGAAGAAACCATGTTGATTCTAATCACAGCTGTTGACACAGTCCAGAATAAAAGCATGTTCATTTTTCCATCACATAATCTCGCACACATATACGGGCTAAACACATAAAATTAGCATATTTAAAAATACCTCCATAGGACATTATAAGTGGCTGCCCTTTTCATTTTTGGTTTTGATAATACAAAATTTACCAAGTATAATAAAAACTATTATACATTTACTACTATTGAATAAAAATACTTGATAGACCAAACAAATATGTATACGAATGTGTCCCTTAAAACTTGGAAAATAAAATTAAGGTATTATCATATAAGGCAGAAATAAATGTGAAGAATTGTAGAATTGTATAGCATAACAGGAAAAATGTATATAGAATTCTCATTGGAATATACACAACCGAATAACTCACATAAGAAAAGCAATATGGGTTTGGACAAGAAAATTATACGAGTCCGTCAAATGTTTATGAATAATTTAATTCAAAGTTTGATGGTAAAAGTAAAAAGAGGCACCCCATACCTGGACCTTCAGAAAAAGCCTGGCAGAACTAACAGAGAAGGCAATATGGAGGAAGTTGAGGATGTAAGGTACAAAAAAATAATAAATTTTTGTCTGCAAAGTTTGTATTAGGGTACATTGACGGGAGTGACGGGACCATAGACAAGTAGGGTATGGTATGCCTTCATGGTTTAAGTGAAGCAAGAAGTTAGAGAAACAATTAGATTATATTTCCGAATATGCTATATGAGGCAGGACGTTGGAGCCTGGGAGGCCTTTCAGCGTTCAAGTGCAACGGGGATAGGGACCGAGCAGTTGCAGTAACGTAAAAGCTAAGGGTTGATGTGGACTATTGGAAACGTTACTGCCTGGCGCTTACCAGACTGGGGTTCGACTCCCGCTCTGCAATCTCACTATCCTTATGAGCTAAGGCTCGGGGGTTTAGGGGCTATAACTCTACCTGCCGAGTCATCAGAGGCCATTGCCTGGCCCTATCTGGTCCTAGTTTGGGCGCTGATCATATGTATACGGTCAGTCTCTAGATCATTGTCCTCCTAATTAGGGCATTGTCACTGATTCGTGGCTCTGCCATTTATGAGCGGTCCATAAAAAAACCTTTAAACTGGACAGCATGATAAGCAGAAACGGGAATGGACGTATAGTTGAAGGCCAAAAAGTGAGTGCACCTAGGGGCCAAAAAGGACGTTGCCATTTTCTTTTCACTAATGCCTACGTGCATCTTAACTCCCTACGAGGAAATTCATAGAGAGAATCAGATTTAGGTTGGAAGTTATGGGGTAAGAATATATGTTGTAAATGGAATGTTTGGCATGGAATAAATATTGATAGTAGATTATACAGTAATAATATTTATACTTCACAAACAATTCTCCTAAAAAATTTACAGGATTTCTTTCTGTCAGCCATACCTTACATTCACATAGGATGGCTACCTATAAATAATCCTTTAGTTCAGTCTCAACTCTACTTTCCTCAAAACTTTAATTCAGTTTCCAGTCTTTTGAAACCAATCTGTTACCTTACTCGCATAACCTATTCTATAATTCAGCTCTTCACTCATACCACCATCGTCCATTGCATTTATGGCCAAACATTCGTCAGATTCATCAATGTCCCATCTTACACAATTGATTATAATATTCACTAACTATTTACACTCTTAATCCTTCTCTTCATTACATTTACTTTCAATTTTCTCTTCTTCCAAAGGCTTTCAAAATATTTTCACTAGTTTTACAGCTTCTCCTTACTCTCACCAATCCCTGCAGTATCATCTGCGAACATCAGCCATTTCACACTCCATGGCCTATCTAATTATCCAACAACTTTTAAATAAACACAAGTCCTTCTTATCAGTTCTAGTATTAAACCATCCATAAAGATATTAATAATACTGAACTAGTCACTCTCACTTCTAAATATACTAACAGCCATTGATTCCGTCATAAACAATTTTATGCCTCTCACCATCATACTTTTGATACCCCATGTCTTCAATTACCTACATTGTTTCCCTACTTATTGTATCTTACATTTTTCTTCATACATTTAAGCTACATCCATTTATTTTTAGTATAGTGTTTAACTTTACACAAATTTTTCATGAAAAACATTTGATTTATACACTCTTTTCCTAATCCACATCTCTTCTTAAATCCCTAAGTAAAATTGTATCGTAAAGATTCCATGAAATACAAAGGTTTTTCAGTTTCAACAAATGTCACTCCACCCAATTATGGTTTCTTTGTGTGTGTCTCCTTTCCTTTCACATCCTTTCCAAGTGCAAAAACCACCCACATAGGGTGTCTGGTAAATTGCTCGAAATCAATTGCTCGAAAACAAAATGCTCGAAAAATTATTTCTCAAACGATCAATCCACTGAAAGACAGATTGGTGAAAAGCAACTGACTTTGGGCATTTTGTTTTCAAGCATTTGAATGGAAAAAAGGGACATTGCTTGAAAATAAAAAAACTAATATCGGCTTTTGAGGAACTGATAGTTCGAGAAATAATTTTTCGAGCACCTTGTTTTCATGCAATTTACCTGGAATCTATAATCCCTACATAGCGATCTGATCTAATCACCATTGTTGACCATATTTTCCTCAACATTCATCTCCATTCGTCCAATCCCCGTTTCTTAAACTTTTTTCCCCACCAACATCCAGAAAAATTAATCCAAAGAAGTCCAGCAAATAAATTCAATTATGTTTTGGCAGTGCATTGCCTCATTAATAGAGAGATAAATAAAAAACAAGAAGTCCCATAATGAGCAAAGTCGATTAGCTTAGACAAAAATGATTAACGATCAATGAAGATGAATGACCAACCAACTGGAAACATAAAAGTGCATTGAAACACACACCAATCAGTGTGATTTTGCAACTGCATTTGTGCGATTCCGGGCTATTATTCCCAAGCTGATCATGCAATCCTAAAGTGCGTTTTCACAACAAGTGACAAAAGAAACTATTTCAGAACAATCACAGAGGAGATCGTCTTTCTAAGGGGGGGGGGGGGATGCTGGGACCCGTGGTTAAGAAATGCTGCTTTAATGCTTCATAGATCCTGAGAAAACAAATCACTCTGAGAGAGAGAGAGAGAGAGAGAGAGAGAGAGAGAGAGAGAGAGAGAGAGAGAGAGAGAGAGAGAGAGAGAGAGAGAGAGAGAGAGAGAGAGAGTGGGGAGGGCGTCAAACACATGACTCATACAACTTAATTTGAAGGCAAAGAATATCCCACAATTGATTTCAGTAATACTGTGTCCAAGATACAAAACAATGATTTTATATATAGCTTAGGCAAATAGAATATTGAAATTATGGAAAAAGGAAAACCTGAAGAAAATCAGGGAAAATATTAAAAGTCGATAGATGACGAGAGAAAGACAGACCCAAGAAAGAAGGTAATTATATCAAGGAATAGAAAAAAAGATAATGGGGAGAGAATAAAAAGAAGAATAAATAGAACTAATAGGGAGAGAAGACTTGCATAAGTAATAAAAATAAGCAGATGCGTGAACATTTGAGTCTGACAGATTAAAGAATGAATGACTAAGAAGGAAAGACGATAAAACGGAAAGGAAGCAAATCCCATTTGAAAAAAAAAAAAAAAAAAAGAATATGAAGAGCTGAAGCAGGAGATGGACCAGGATGCACTTTGGGCAAGAGGAGGAGGAAGAGGAGGAGGCGGTGGCAGATGGAAGAGTAGGAGAGGATAGGATAGTGTTCAAGCATAAGCCGCACCAACGGATTTTATTGATTCGAGAGGAGAGAGGGAAAAGAGAAGAGGAGCAGGAGCAGGAGCAGGAGGTGGGCCATGAGAGAGAGAGAGAGAGAGAGAGAGAGAGAGAGAGAGAGAGAGAGAGAGAGAGAGAGAGAGAGAGAGAGAGGAATGCTCTGCAAGATTGGGAAAGTTGTGGTTATGCAGTTGACATTGATGAGGAAAGATGAGGCTAAAGAAGAGAATGTCCATGAAAAAGAAGGAAGAAGGATTGAAAAGGAAACAATTCAGATAGGAGGCTTAGAAGGAAGACGCGAGAATAAAAACATTACAAGAGGAGGAAGACACAATAATAAAAACATTACTAGAGAAGAAAGACACAAGAATAGAAACATTACAAGAGAGTCAATCACGAAACTTCACGAGGATAAATACATATCAACAATTAAAAGAAAATGAGAAAAAGATATATACATAAAATAGCAGGAAGAAAAAATAAAACATCAATCACATATCAAATTTGTAAGGGAAAAATTAAAG
>NC_090754.1:73958088-73983088 GCF_036898095.1 Palaemon carinicauda
ACATCGCTTAACAAATTTTATCATTAGACTACTAAACTTGATATACATACATACACTGGGACTTTAGTATCTACCAAATTATCAGTACTTGTAAGTGTACTTGTAAGTGTACTTGAAGCTTACTGTACAAGACTACGAGTATTCAAGTACTACCATCTGCACTTAAATCAAAGCTGACATAAATGTGTATGAACATATCCTCCCCATTACCCAATACTTATATGTATATGAATATGAATATATATATATACATATATATATATATATATATATATATATATATATATATATATATATATATGTGTGTGTGTGTATATACATATATATATACATGTGTGTATATACATATATATATATATATATATATATATATATATATATATATATATATATATATATATATACTGTATGTATATATACATATATATACTGTATTTGTATAAACAGGGAGCGTTGTGGGTATTCGTAATAAAACGCCAATAGTGAAATTCAAGGACCAAATTCAGTGGCTGTTAGGCCTATATGACACACATACAAAAACCCTATAAATATACTATACCATAGAAAGTGATTCCACAAACCAATAGCATTAGGGCATTGTTTTCACACACACACAAACAAACAAACAAACACAAAACCAATGTTTTGCAAGTTCCCACAGTATGATTTATAGGCATTTCATTCGGAAATTTAAACGACGTTCAGATAGACTAGGCAATATTCAGGCTCACTCACATGACCATATGAAATATAATACACACAATGACAAAGGAGGTACGTCACTACTTAGTCATGTGTATATATATGTGTGTATGTGTATGTCAGATATGTTGATGACACCTTCACTTTATTCAGAAATGAAATCTGTGCTGACTCCTTCGTGGATTTTGCTAATTCACAGCACAATAATATAAGGTTCACAATAGAAAAGGAGGAAGGAAATAAATTACATTTTTTAGATGTGTTAGTATCTAGAGAGAGAGAAGGTTTTAATACCACGGTTTTTAGAAAAGACTTTTACTGGATTAGGTTCGAATTTTTATAGCTCTTGTTTTTATAATTTAAAATTAAACTCTATTTTTACTCTTCACAGAACATTCCTACTTACTTCTAGTTGGGAATGTTTTCATACAGAAGTACTTTATTTATGTGATTATTTCAAGAAAAACTGTTTCCCGACTAAATTATTTTTTAAGCATCTTAACAAATTATTAAATAATAAATTGGCTCAGACACAAAAAGTAACAACAGTACCCAAACTCAAATTTTATGCGAGCTTTCCTTTTATTCATGATGATTCCTTTAGACAGAAGTGTACTAAAATCATACAACAACATTTTCCAGCTGTTGTAGTAAACTTAATTCCTAAGAATCCTCTCACAGTTGGCTCGATTTTTCATTTTAAGGATCGATTGAGCCCTTTGATGTCCTCTGGTGTAGTTTATCAATATATTTGCCCAAAGTGTAACTCTGGGACCTACGTAGGATCTACCAGGAGGTTGTTGAAGGTCAGAATTGATTCTCATAGAGGTGTTAGTTTTCGAACAGGTTGCAGAATATCCAACCCAAAACATTCAAATATTCGCAATCATACTAAAATGTGCAAAATAAATATTGACAATAAAGATTTTAGCATTATAGGGCAAGTATCTAATTCCCACGACTTGCCGATTCTGGAGTCAATTTTGATTAAAAGACTGGTTCCATCGTTAAACACCCAAGCTTCCTCCATTCAATTGTACTTGTCATAGGTTTCTTTGTTTTGTTCTGTAGTTGCTAATGCCATTCAATTTCTATTTGCGCTAATGCGAGGTTGGTTCCACTTCTGTTTTATGAATATTTTTACTTGAATTTTTTCTATTTTTTTTTTTTTACCAATTTTCACTTTATATATATATTTGTATATTACTGTTTCTTAATGTTATATATTTACTAACTATTTGCAGCCCTGGAATATGTGATAATGACGATCACGAAACGTCTGGATTTTTAATAAATGGATATCTAGAACTACCTATTTCCCTGTCCTTTTTGAGAAATGTATTATATATATATATATATATATATATATATATATATATATATATATATATATATATATATATATATATATATATATATAGCTCTGTATATATATATATATATATATATATATAATTTATATATATATATATATATATATATATATATATATATATATATATATATATAGCTCTGTATATATATATATATATATATATATATATATATATATATATATATATATATATATATATATATTTATATATATATATATATATATATATATATACATATATATATATATATATATATATATATATATATATATATTTATATATATACATATATACACACGTATATATATATGTATGTATGAATATATATACATAAATACACATATATATACAGTATATATATATAATATATATATATATATATATATATATATATATATATATATATATACATACACACACACACACACATATATATATATATATATATATATATATATATATATATATATATATATATATATATATATATATATATATACACGCGCGTATACTAGTTTTCTGTCGGATAATGAGGCATCATAACTTTATTCGCTAATGATACCAGTATGATAATATCGTTACAAAAATTGAAATTGTAGAGTATATTTACATTCTTATCAGAAGCCCCGATTCAGAATTGAATCTGAAAAGGCCACTGGCACAGTGCTAGATATCCACTCCTAAAATCTTTAAAAGCACCTGCCAACATTCTCAGACATGAGGAGCCATATAGACAAACCTATTACTAAGATTCCTTATACAAAAGTAATGTTTGTTAGGGTCGTAAACATAGAATAGCAAATTATTATCATTATTATTATCATTGTTATTATTATTATTATTATTATTATTATTACTTGCTAAGCTACAATCCTAGTTACAACAGCAGGATGCTATAACCCCAGGGGTCCAACAGGGAAAAATAACCCAGTAAGGAAAGGAAACAAGGAAAAATTAAATATTTTAAGAACAGTAACAATATTAAAATAACTATTTCCTATATAAACTATAACAACTTTAACCAAACAAGAGGAAGAGAAATAACATAGAATAGTGTGCCTGAGTGTACCCTCAAACAAGAGAACTGTAACCCAAGCGTGGACGACCATGGCACAGGGGCTGTGGCACTGTCCAAGACCAGAGAACAATGGTTTGATTTTGGAGTTTCCTTCTCCTAGAAGAGATGCTTACCATAGCTAAAGAGTCTCTTCTACCGTTACCAAGAGGATGCGTAGCCGCTGAACAATTACAGTGGAGTATTTAACCCCTTGAATGAAGAAGAATTGTTTGGTAATCTCAGTGTTGCCCGGGTGTATGAGGACAGGAAAATCTGTAAAGAATAGGCCAGACTATTCAGTATATGTGTAGGCAAAGGGAAAGTGAACAGTAACCAGGGAGAAAGATCCCATGTAGTACCGTCTGGCCAGTCAATGGACCCCCATAACTCTCTAGCGGTAGTATCTCAACGGGTGGCTGGTGCCCTAGCCAACACACTACCTAAAAGACTACCTACGAGACTACCTTCGCCCTTTACAAGATGATACGATGTCATAATAAATAATATAAAGACGAAAGTAGGTATTCAAAAATATAATAGTAATGAACAAGGTGTCCTATTTCAATTGGGGCTTCAGTTAAAGGATTGTGTTACCCTTTTAGAAACACAAGTTAAATGAGAGCGAACGAGTAGGTAAACTATGCTCTAGATATATCAACACATTCAACATCTACATACACTGATCAATAATTATATATCTAATAGATAGTGCTTGAGGGTACACTCGGGCATACTATTCTACCCTGTTTCTCTTCCTGTTGTTATTTTGATGCTTTTATAGTTTATAAATGAGAGATTTATTTTGATACTATTATTCTCAAACTTCTCTTGAAGTTTATATCATTATTTTCTTTCCTCACTGGGCTCTTTTCCCTGTTGGAGCTCTTGGGCTTAGAGCGTCCTGCTTTTCCAACTAGGGTTGTAGCTTAGCAAGTAGTAGTAGTAGTAATAATAATAATAATAATAATAATAATAATAATAATATTAATAATAATAACAACAAGCAGTGTTATTTACCCTATTAACTACTAATAATAATTTACACGAGACCTACCATTTATTGTGAACACTGGGAACAGGCAATATCCAAATATTACTTAAAACTTCAAGAATAATTAATAACTCTATTGGTTATTTAAGTATGTCATTATATATACAGTACTTAAAAAAGACAAAAAATTGGGCTTTTACCTAAAAAGATAGTCAGGTAACAGTAATTTTGATACCTGCCGTATACCCTAACACTGCTCTTTAAGATTTTCTTATTTATCCAATCTATTTGATTTTGTCATTTATTTGAATTATCCTTTTTCGTTTAGTTTATCTTTTACTTCTCAATTTCTCTTTCCGTTATGGTATGTTTCCTTGTAGTCTTTGGGCTTGTAGCATTTAGCTTCTCCAAGTAGTTACACTTTCGATTCAGCAATATTAAATATCTTGGTGCTATAATTACCCTTCCATCCAAGAGTGTTTCTACGAAATTGTATAAATGCCAAAAAAAGTCCATTTAAGGTTTCAAAGGCCGATCATGAGTGGCAGAGGCAAGGGAGAGTGACATTGCCTTATCAAGCAGGCAAGGGAGAGTGACATTGCCTTATCAAGCAGGACAATGCCCTACAGACTGGCCATATATATATATATATATATATATATATATATATATATATATATATATATATATATATATATATATATATATATATATATATATATGATCAGTGCCTAAGCCCCTCTCCAGCCAAGCTAGGATTAAGAAGGGCCAGGCAATGGCTGCTAATGAATCAGACGCATAGGCTCCCTCAAACAGCCCTATCCTTACCTCACAAGGATGGTGAGGGTGCAGCGACCAAAGAAACAAACGAATATGAGGGGAACTCAAACTACAATCTGGCGATCACAAGTCAAGGACGTTACCACAGGCCAGCACAACCCTAAGTATATTATATTACTTTACCACTTCATATTGTTAAGCTATTTCATATGCCAGAACACTTTAAATCAATCAATCAATCATACTCAAATTCTACCAGGATTAAAAATATAAAAAAAAAATTTAATGGCTTTAATGAACTGGATATAAACTGAAAGATACTGAACTAAACTTATGCAACTGGTCTATATAAGCCAGCGCTAGAGATTCTGAAGCCATTCAAGGGCCATATCATTTAGGGTAAAACCTTACAGTTGCGCGGTGAGGTAAAGTTAGAAGAGGATGGACAGCAAAATGAAAGAAAGGAAGCCAGACCAGAGGTAAGGTAGAAGGATATAATGTAAGAGCCCTTTGAAATTATACCTACAGGGAAACGCTTGAGGTGTATTGACGGGACTGTTCCAAAGGGATAAACTGAAAATGTATGTATGTAAGTAAGTATGTATGTATGTATGCATGTATGTATATATATATATATATATATATATATATATATATATATATATATATATATATATATATATATAATATATATACAGAGAGAGAGGAGAGAGAGAGAGAGGAGAGAGAGAGAGAGAAGAGAGAGAGAAGAGAGAGAGAGAGAGAGAGAGAGAGAGAGAGAGAGAGAGAGAGAGAGAGAGAGAGAGAGAGAGAAGAGAGAGAGAGAGATATAAAAAAAAGCAACGTTTTCAGATAGCACATAATCCCTAGGATCGTTTAGGGATGTAGATATAGGAAAGAGACCGGCTTAGTAATGGCCCGCTGGCTTCAACTGTAATCGATTTGCGGAAAAATTCGCAGATAGAAATGGCTGGAATGGAGCTCCAAATAATCTATTCGTGCTCGTGTTTCAGAGAGAGAGAGAGAGAGAGAAAGTATTCATATAGAAGAAGGATATTCATAAACTATATGGTTATCCTTATGGCTAACAAATGAATTGTGCTTCAGTCCATAAATTATTGACTGGTTGTCTGGAATCAATATAACAAAATGATTACAAAATATATTTAAAGAATTATAAGACCTTTCTATAATAATAATAATAATAATAATAATAATAATAATAATAATAATAATAATAATAATAATAATAATAATGATGATATAGAAACTGTTACATAGCTTCACGATGGAGAAAAATATTTTCCTGTTTTCATTTATAAAACATGAAAATTTCAAATTTTGGACATATTAACAGAACACGGATGATCTCTCTTCACACACATCTATGCAAGATCGTCCACCGCTTTAAATGGTTTCATCGAAATCATTCCAGTGAGTGTTTGTGATGACAAGTTTAGGAAAACATACCGACTGACAATCTCCCGTCATACACACACACCACACACACACATTAACACACACACATCTATGTAAATATCAACCACAATTGCATTTAATATCAATGTATATACTTTTAGGAATCTATATCCACTAGAAATTCATTTACGATAAATGCTTCGGCTGGGCAAGGATTCGAACCTATGCCTCTAGGCCGAAACCATGACAGCAAGGGCTCTTACCAATCAAGAGAGTTCGATTGGTAAAAGTTCCTGCTGCCACGTTTTCGGCTATGAGACATAGGTTCGAATTCTTGCCCTGCCAGAAGCATTTATCATAAATGAATTTCCCGTGGATATACATTTCCAAAGGTAAAATATGATATGAAATGCTATTATGGTTATTATTTCCATTGATTAAAATCACGATTTTAGTTATATATATATTCAACATAAACATCTAAATATATTAGACTACCTTTGTACCAGTTTGACTGAAATACCTTCAACCGTGTAGGAATTTCAATGGTAAAGTAAATGTGACAAGGGAACACAAACCGACAGTAAAATTGACATCTCCCTTTGTGCAAAGTGGAAGTGACAGACAGACAGGGAGACCGAGAGACAAATAGATGGACGGACAAAGCAGACAATCAGACATAAAGTATTGCGCATCGAGTATCTCGGCACAGGAGGCACCAGGACTGGATATCAGGTACCTACAGTGGGAAAAAAAAAGAAGAAGAAGAAGAAGAAAGTAATCAGATTAATGTGTTTTAAAGGGAACGAAGTGGCATTAGGTTTTACTGTGAAGAAAGAGATAGTATAGCGACATATGAGGTCTTTTTTCATTCCAGTTACCATGTCACAATTATATTGTACTACCGTACCCGAGCAGTCAAAAATATCATATAAATATTTTGATACATATGCACGCATGCACACCACTCAGATTCAACTTCTCCCATCCCCTCCCCAATTCCTAAATACAACCCGCTGGTTCGGCAATTAATGGGAGAATGTGGTTTCTGAGTGTACCTTTCGGGATACACCTTCTCACCAGAGTATGACAACTTCCTCTCCCCCTGAGGCCTGGAAGGAAAGATATATATATAATATATACTATATATATATATATATATATATATATATATATATATATATATATATATATATATATATATATATATTCTTTTCTCTCCACCGTCATTCCTACATTAAGGGGTTGGTTGCCTAATGCGCCGTCTCCAACCAGTTCTATTTAAGGTATCCTCTTTCACCAAACCTCTTTCCTATGTATCATCTTTCACCTAATCTCGTAACCTAATTCTCTGCCACACTCTTGATTATTCCCCCATTAACAGTTCCTCCAAATCCCTCGTCACCACCCCCCCCCCCCCCATCCATCCTCAACACTTGCCCACACCATCTCAGTAATGACACCCTTATCATCTCTGTAATCTTTACTACACCTGCTAATCTTATTTAATTATTTTCCCATTTTTCAAGCACTGATATATATATATATATATATATATATATATATATATATATATATATATATATATATATATATTATTATATTATATATATATATATATACTATATATATATATCACTTCAGACACTTCATCTTCATTATATTGGCGTAATTCCCAACATCGGGGTTCTGGCACCGATATTGTAAACACCAAATCAAGATCAAAATATTCAAGAGAAGAGAAGAGAACATGATATACTTAAGCTGTCACTAGTGATTTCAATATGGAGCTTAAAGACATTAGTTAAGAAACCTGAATTGCAGAGTGATAATCAAAATCTTGCGCCACTGTTTACAACCCGAATGGTGAGAGAAGCTAGAGTGTTTAATGATTTGTTGTTCTTACTGAAGACTACAGTTTATTCCATACTAATAAATATTGAAACTGTGTTAGCGCTATCATAAAACGTTTTGGCCTAATTGTGAATATGTGATTTAAAGGTAAGTGTTTTGTAGAGGACTATTTTTAATATTTTTCATCTTTAGTTGGATGTACCTTAGCAAAGAACCACGCAAATCTGAAATTAAGCGCTCTCTCTCTCTCTCTCTCTCCTCTCATCTCTCTCTCCTCTCTCTCCTCTCTCTCTCTCTCTCCCTCTCTCTCTCTCTCTCTCTCTCTCTCTCTCTCTCTATATATATATATATAGATATATAAGTATGCATATATATACTGTATATATATATATATATATATATATATATATATATATATATATATATATATATATATATATGTATGCATATATATACATATATATACATATATATATATATATATATATATATATAATATATATATATATATATATATATATACACATATATACTGTATATATATATATATATATATATATATATATATATATATATATATATATATATATATATATATATATATATATATATATATATAAGGAATATATCAAATATCCGTCATTTTCCCCAAGTATTATTCTCATCGAGGAGGAAAATTTTCAAAGCCACTTTTATTAATTAAAGTACCTTCTGATTTTATTTTCCAATTCTTAAAGCATCAATAACGTTCCTGCTAAATTATAAGAGGTTAAACATACCCCGATGAGACTAAAAGTAACCCAATCATGAACTTTTACATGTTTGTCACAATATCATAAGGTTGACTATGTAGTTTAAATACATATGTACAATAACAAAAACAACGTCAACAATAATAAAATAACGATTTTCTACCATATACATGATCAAAGAGTTTTAATAATAATTTCAATATTGAAATTTTTAATAATAATAATTTTAATATTGAAAATTTAAGAAATAATAATTTTAAGAGAATTGCTAAAATTTATATTACAGAAATTATTAGAATTACTAAGATTATAATTATTATTATTAAAATTACTAAAATTACTAAAATTATTATCATGTCAACCTTAATAATAATCATAAGTGAGTAAAAGGAATCTTGGCTAATGAATAATGCAGAGCGAAGAAAAATACTTTCCTCCTTTGAGCCCATTTCAAATGACAGATCAAAGGATGCTCAAATCTCTATAATAATACGTAATAAAGAGTGAAAGTTACATACCAATTAAGACAAACACGTTCTCCTTCACCTTACGAAAATCTCACGCTCAACAAACCTGAAACACAGAAGGCAAACAAGTAATTAGTAATTACACGAGATAATGAGATATGGTTAAGGGTAAATAACAGTAAATAACACGCACTCTCCCTTCCTTGGTTAGAAGAGACTTGCTGCAAGAATAAATTTACTCACTATGAAATATTATTGAAAGGAGGAAAGTAAATAACAAAATCATCCCATGTATATTGTAAATAATATGACGTCAACACATATACATATACTAGAGAGAGAGAGATAGAGAGAGAGAGAGAGAGAGAGAGAGAGAGAGAGAGAGAGAGAGAGAGAGAGAGAGAGAGAGAGGGGGTATTAATATATCAACACCACATTTGAAATTCATGCATTTATGCTAAAAAATCACTACACACAAGCTAAGAATCTACGCACCTTTACGTCAACTTTCTGTTGAAAGCCAATGAATTCAGAAATTACTGGATTTCTACTGCAATTGATGTGTGTGCGCTATATTCTAATGCCCATAATCAAATAAAAACGACCATCATAAATGTCCATTTAATAAAAAAAAAGCAATCATCACCATCCTGGTAAAATTTTAACTGAATAAGTGAAAAAAAGTATATTTAATGGGTGCCTTTAATACGAACGTTCAATTCACTGCGCCATAGAAATTACTCATTGATTTAAAAAATGAACTGGCACAGTTTTTTCTTATCTGTAAATCACCTTATTTTTCCATCAGCTTCAAATAGAAATATTCTACGCAATAGGTCAAACTCATTACAGGCTTTATGCTTAACTATTCATGATGTTTTATCTGGGGGGGGGGGGGGGGGGTGATTTGAAATGCCTTAAAAATTTATCTTAAAGTGGATAGATTTGACACTGTATATGGATCATTTATACAGGCTATGACATAATTACATTTACTCTCTCTCTCTCTCTCTCAAATGCCATCAACTTGAAGGGTTATTCTCGAGTTGCATTGTTAACTGTATTCCCTGATATTATGATTCATGTACAAAGATGTTTGTCGTTTTAAGGAACCAATGTGGTTCTCCTGTTTAAATCACGCTTCTTTTATCATTCAAAAGAGTTTTACATAAAGAGACGGTAAAATCTCGAAGGAAAAGAAAATAGTGTCGGGATTAGTTTAAATTTCTGGAGAAAAAAAAAAAAAAAAAAAAAAAAAAAAAAAAAAAAGAAGTTCAAATCATAGATGACTTTTTTATTTAAAAGAGTTTTGCCAAAAAAAAAAAAAAAAAAAAAAAAAAAAAAAAAAAAAAAAAAAAAAAAAAGACGTTCAAATTCTCTGGACAAAAGAAAGAAACGTCCGGAATAATTAAAACCTTTGAAAAGAGGCCTAAAAAATAGGGATTCAAATCTTAAACAATCTAGAGAGGGTCAACATGTTTAATGAAGAAAAAGATCCAAGATAGGAAAAGACATTGAAAAATAAGAAAATCATACCAATATCCATTGCATTCATTTCTCCAATTTAGAATAAAAAAAAAATTAATCCGAAAGATTTTTTCTTTTTTATGCCTACAAACTATTCTCTTTGATGGTACAGCGATCTCTCGCATTATCAAGTTACGCTCTCATCATATACACTTTCATCCATATCGGATGTCTACGCTTCTATATATGAATCTTCTCCCGCACCATGTCCTTATTACCACTTCACACTTTCTTATTAAAAACAACATAGAAAATAATTAATAAATTCTAATTATGATGAAACCACAAAAAAATCAGTTATGGTATTATGCGGATTAAGTGTTTTTCTTAGAATGAAAATTCTCCAATGGAGTAAATTCGAATAACTTTTTTTTACAACGTAAATAAGACATTCTTATTAAAAGCAACATATAAAAATTAATTGATAAATTCTAATAAACCAGATAAAATCACAAAAAAAAAAAAAAAAAAAAAAAAAAGTTTTGTTATTATGAGACTCATTTGTGTTATTCTTAGATTAAAAATTCTCCAAACGGTAAAAGGAATAAATTCGTATAACGTCTTTTTCTGCAACGTAAATAACATAATGTGTTAATTGAGAAAGTGTCGGATCATTATTATTATTATTACTAGCTAAGCTACAACCCTAGTTGGAAAAGAAAGACGCTATAAGCCCAAGGGCTCCAACATGGAAAAATAGCCCTGTGAGCTAAGGAAGTAAGGAAACATATGAGAAATAATAACCAATTAAATATGTTAAAGGCAGTATATTTAAATTATCGATGTGGATATGAATTCAACCATCAATTACCGAGTATTACAGAGTAGAGCGCAAATCTGAAGTAATGAATCAAGTTTACACTAATTACGCTCCTTATATAATGTACACATGTGCTACATTCAGGCTTTTCATTAAATGAATTGAAATGCTTCGTCATCTTTTCATGTAAAGAGAATGTAAGAGTAGTTGAGGTTTCATAATAAACACTTTTCACACAAGAGCATCGAGATCTCGTATCATTTATATTGATACATTATTTATGTATGTAAGTATGTATGTATATATATGTATGTATGTATATAAGTATATATATATATATATATATATATATATATATATATATATATATATATATATATATATATATATATTACCGTCCCCAAAAAAGTGAGGGTGCTAAATAAAGTGGTTGATGACGAACTGTAAGCAGAGAGAGAGAGAGAGAGAGAGAGAGAGAGAGAGAGAGAGAGAGAGAGAGAGAGAGAGAATTATGAATTTGTGATATGCAGCATATTCTTCCCAATAGATATTTGTTTGTGTATGTATGTATGTGTATACACACACACAAACACACACACTCACACACACATATATATATATATATATATATATATATATATATATATATATATATATATATATATATATATATATGTATGTATATGTATATATATGTATGTATGTATATATATATATATATATATATATATATATATATATGATATATGTATATGTATATATATGTATGTATATATATATATATATATATATATATATATATATATATATATATATATATATATATATATATAGTAAAAGCGACTTCAAGCTTATACTTTTGTGGTATTACACTGAACGACTACTGTGTAAGTTTTCTGCACAGGGAGTTTCACCCACAATCTAATAGTTTCAGGTTTAAAAACGACAGATCAGTGCACAGAGACCAAACATGAAACAAAAACACGATCAGCACTCACTCAACCCAGACAAAGGGAAGAAGGCATTGACTGGGTGCCATTGAAAAGTTACCAAGAATTGAGCAAGGCTATGAACTTGGAGCCAACGCAATTGGATGGTAGTTGAAGGCAATTCCACTGAGCCGTTTGAACTCAAAATTATAATTGATGCATTGACCGTCATATTGTCGTTTCTATGGAGCTTTCCCCCGTCAGGCAAAATAAATATAAACGTAACTAGACCGGGTACACGGCAGAGTGCATACCTTCGACTATCTCATGTTGTATATCACAAGATAGAAAATTTACTGAGGTCATCTTGACAATAGTTAAATACAAATCAGATGAAAATTGGTCACGATATGGCAAAAAGACGTTTTTTTGGCCTTTTCATGATCTTGGCCTTGACTTTTCACCCAATCACGCACAAAATTTAATCAAATTATCCTTGGATCATAGCCAATCATCCCACCAAATTTGATGAGATTCTGTCAAATAGTTTTTGAGTTATTCGAATCACAAACACACAAACAGATATACAAACAAATACACGCCTATCAAAACATAACTTTCGCATCGAAATTGGCGAAGGTTAATATAATATAAAATTAATTTTGCTGCGTGTGTTTGTTGCTATGCAGGTAACTATCAAGCTCCTTTTTGAACTTCACATAAGAATATAAAAAGCAAAAAAATGTTGACCTTCGACAAGAGAAAATATTTTTTTCAAAACTTTAGAAAATGATAATATATAAAAATCAAACCCTACGATTCAGAACCTATGCCAAAAAAATACAATGCAAACTTGAAAAGCATTCTGAGAGTAAAGACCTCAGCCACGACAGCTTATTTCTCGAAACCACCTTGCCTTAGGGTTAATCCAGTCGACCTCTTGCTCGACCTTGACCTTGACCTTTGACCTAGAACTTTAAAATTGAATCACTTCCACGTCTCAACATAACAAATAATCCCTGAACGTTTCACTAACCTATGAGTAAAATTGTTGCTAGGAAGTTGTTCACAAACAAACAAACAGGGGAAAAAACATAACCTCCACCAAACTTCGTTGGCGAAGGTAGTAAAGGCAGGGACTAAGGCATAAACGAGAAAGGAATTCCACAAGGGGAGAAACTATCGCTCACCTTCAATATGATATTATTTACAATAACCAAGATCACTTTTTAAGCAGAGACTCTTTGAGGAGTTATTATAAAAATCTCTTAATAGTTGTATGCACAAGTCTTATATTCAGAGTATCGAAGCAATTATTTGAGTTCACCCTCAAATCAAATGCCAAGCCGATATCATCATTTGAAACAATAAACCCCTGTGTAAAGAAATATGTTTGCATACCTTAAGAACAAATGACCAATGTTTAGTTTTTTATCAAAGTAAACTAAAAAAAAAAATCCCAATAAAAAAGAACCCTTTCATCAAAAGTAATCCTTACCTTTCATCAAAAGTAATCCTTACCTTTCATCAAAAGTAATCCTTACCTTTCATCAGAAGTAATCCCTACCTTTCATGAAAAGTACAGTACTTGAAGCACTTAAATATCATATAACCCAAGCAAATTCCCCCAAACCAATTGAACATGGATATCCTTGACAGGATTTTTAGCATATTCTTGGGTGGGTACTCAAGAACCCCAAGAATATGATGGATCATCCGAGCTATGCCAACTTACGAAGGACCTCAAAATGAATGGCGCTATGAAGAGTGCCATGAAAAATGAAGACTGAAGCTTCTGATAAAAAATGGACTCAAGAAGGATCTCGAGAAATATATGATGGAATGAAGCACTTCATGAAGAATCGTATTATGATGCAAAATGTGGATAAAAAAATTAATATTCTTAACTTAAAATAACTCGAAATAATTATTCTTCGGTTATCGCCTAAAAATTATATTAAATCAAAATAATCTTTCTGTTCTTCACCTAATAAATTACATTGCTCAAAATATTTTTTTTCTATTTATCTCCTAAAAATTACATTTCAAAATAATTTTTTCTGTTTATCGCCTAGAAAATTACATTAACTCAAAATAATTTTTCTCAAGTTATTGCCTAAAAAATAACATGAACTCAAAACGATTCTTCTCCAGTTATACGTAAATTCAATTTCATGAACTCAAAATAATTTTTCTCCAGTTATTGCCTAAAAAATTACATGAACTCAAAATAATTTTTCTCCAGTTATCGCTTAAAACATTACATTAATTCTAAATAATTTTTCTCTGGTTATCGCCTAAAAATTACATGAACTCAAAATAATTTTTCTCCAGTTATCGCCTAAAAAATTACATGAACTCAAAATTATTTTGCTCCAGTTATCGCCTAAAACATTAAATTAATTTTAAATAATTTTTCTCTAATTATCGCCTAAAAAATTACATTAACTCGAAATAATTTTTCTCAAGTTATTGCCTAAAAAATTACATGAACTCAAAACAATTCTTCTCCAGTTATACCTAAATAAAAGTACATGAACTCAAAATAATTTTTCTCCAGTTATTGCCTAAAAAATTACATGAACTGAAAATAATTTTTCTCCAGTTATCGCCTAAAACATTACATTAATTCTAAATAATTTTTCTCTGGTTATCGCCTAAAAAATTACATCAACTCAAAATAATTTTCTCAAGTTATTGCCTAAAAAATTACATGAACTCAAAACAATTCCTCTCCAGTTATACCTAAATGAAATTACATGAACTCAATTATTTTTCTCAAGTTATCGCTTAAAAAATAATATTAACGCAAAATCATTTTTTCTCCAGTTATTGCATAAAAAATTACATTAACACAAATAATTTTTCTCTGGCTATCGCCTAAAAAAAATACATTAACTCAAAACAATTTCTCTGGCTATCGCCTAAAAATTACATTAACTTGAAATATTTTTTTCTCCGATTATCACCTAAAAAATTACATTAACTCAAAATTATTTTTATCAGGTTAACACCAAAAAAATTATATTAATTCAAAATAATTTACTCCGATTATCGCCCAAAAAATTACATAAACTCAAAATAAATTTTCTCCGGCTATCGCCTAAAAATTACATCAACTCAAAACTTAATTTTCTCCGGATATCGCCTAAAAAATTTACATCAACTCAAATTTTTCTCCGGTTATCGCCTAAAAATTAAATTAACTCAAAATAATTTTTCTCTGGTTTTCAACTAAGAAATTACATTTAACTCAAAATAATTTTTCTCCGGTTATCACCTAAAATATTACATTAACTCTCAAAAAATTATTTCTCCAGTTAATACCTAAAATTTAAATCAACTCAAAACTTTTTTCTCTGGTTATCGCTTATAAAAATGACATTAACTCAATATAATTTCTCTCCCGTTATCACCTAAAAAAAAACATCAACTCAAAAAAAAAAAATTCTATGGTTATCGCCTAAGAAATTATATTAACTCGAAATAATCTTTCTCTGATTATCGCCTAAAATATTACATTAACTTAAAATAATGTTTCTCCGGTTATCGCCTTAAAAATTACACTAACTCAAAATAGTGTTTCTCCGGCGGTTATCTCCCCAAAAAATTACATTAACTCAAAATAATTTTCTCTGGTTATTACCCAAAAAATTGCATAAACTCAAAAAAAAAATCTATGGTTAGCTCCAAAAGAAATTATATTAACTCAAAAATAATCTTTCTCTGGTTCCCGCCTAAAAAATTACATTAACTCAAAATAATCTATCTCTGGTTCCTGCCTATAAAATTACATTAACTCAAAATAATCCTTCTCTGGTTCCCGCCTAAAATATTACATTAACTCAATATAATCTTTCACTGGTTCCCGCCTAAAAAATTACATTAACTCGAAATAATCTTTCTCTGGTTCCCGCCTAAAAAATTACATTAACTCAAAATAATCTTTCTCTGGTTCCCGCCTAAAAAATTACATTAACTCAAAATAATCTTTCTCTGGTTCCCGCCTAAAAAATTACATTAACTCAATATAATCTTTCTCTGCTTCCCGCCTAAAAAATTACGTTAACTCAAAATAATCTTTCTCTGGTTCCCGCCTAAAAAATTACATTAACTCAAAATAATCTTTCTCTGGTTCCCGCCTAAAAAATTACATTAACTCAAAATAATTTATCTCCGTTTTTCGCCAAAGAAATTACATTGAACTTAACCCCCTATTTTCTTAACCAGTCTACTATGACGAAATACCAAAATAAACCACTGACCTATAGGAGATGGTAATGAGGAATGTTTAATATTGTTGAAATTTATGAGGAAGACATGATCTAAGGGTAGAGATACATAGATATTTTAAGAAACCTAACATTTACCAACTTATTTTATATATACAAAAAGAAAAAATTAAAAATTAAACCTGCATTTTTCTCTAATCCTGGGCGATAATAAGAAATAAGATCAATAAATGTCGTTCCCTGTAATTCTTGTCTCCATGTTACTATATTCAAAATAAATCCGGCACAAAGATACAGAATAATATCGATCACTTGGACAGATAAATTTTAATGTTTATAAGATAAAATTCACTGTAAAAACAAATACAAGGATAGATTTGATCAAAAAAAATTTCAGTTGTCACTAAATTTTCAATTATAACTCTAAGATTAATATAATTTAAACAGACTAATTATTTTCACAATTGTTAGTTCAACAAGTCACTAATTGGATCAATTAATTTACAATTCTAATCAATATTAAATTCATAATTGATAACTCCAATGAGGTAAACCGACTTATATTTCAACAAAATGATAGATAAAAATATTTTAATGTACAGTATATAAAAAAAAAGAGATAAATTAGCTTAAAACTTTATAAGACAGTGAACCCTAAATCATAGAACCAAAACCCAACAAAAAAAAAAAAAAAAAAAAAAAAAAAAAAAAAACACCAACGTTCCTTTCAATCAGGCAACTCAACCCCATTCTCTAATCCATCTAATTGAGAACTAACAATCCATGCAAGGGGAGAGAAAGAGAGAGAGAGAGAGAGAGAGAGAGAGAGAGAGAGAGAGAGAGAGAGAGAGAGAGAGAGAGAGACTCCCCTCTCGCCACGATGAAAACAAACCGAAATGCACTGCCCATTAAGGACCTCAGAAGTATCTGTTCTCTCTAATCCTTTATAACCTTTCACCTTACTTCGCTCTTCCCCAGCACAGGGCTTCAAGGAGAAACCACAGGACGGTTTTTATTTGTCATATGACGAAGCTACTAGAAAGGGCATCCTGATGTTCACTTCTTGCCAAAGCTTGATGCAAAATTAAGAAAAAGAAAATGGAAGATGCAAAATTAGGAAAAGGAAAATGGAAAGATGCAAAATTAGAAAAGGAAAATGGAAGATGCAAAATCAAGAAAAGGAAAATGGAAGATGCAAAATCAAGAAAAGGAAAATGGACATAAAATCACCAGAAGGAAAATGGAAGACGCAAAATCATGAAAACGAAATGGAAGAGGCAAAAAAAAAAAAAAAAAAAAAAAAAAAAAAAAAAAAAAAAAAAAGGAAAATGGAAGACGCAAAATTAAGGAAAGGAAAATGGAGGAACCAAAATCAAAAAAAGGAAAATGGTGGACGCAAAATAAAAGAAAAAAATGGAAATTGCAAAATCAGGAAAAAGAAAGTGGAAGATGCAAAATCAAGAAAAGGAAAATGGTATATGCAAAATTAAGAAAGGGAAAATTGAAGTCACAAAGTCAACAGAAGAAAAATGGAAGATGCAAAATCAAGAAAAGGAAAACGGAAGGCGCAAAATCAAGAAAAGGAAAACGGAAGATGCAAAATTAAGAAGAGGAAAATGGAAGATTCCAAATCAAGAAAAGGAAAATGGACGCAAAATCAATAGAAGAAAAATGGAAGACGCAAAATCAAGAAAATGAAATGGAAGAGGCAAAATAAAAAAATAAAAAGGAAAATGGAAGACGCAAAATCAAGAAAAGGAAAATGGAGGAACCAAAATCAAGAAAAGGAAAATGGTAGACGCAAAGTAAAAAAAAAAATGGAAGATGCAAAATCAGGAAAAAGAAAATGGAAGATGCAAAATCAAGAAAAGGAAAATTGAAGACACAAAGTCAACAGATGGAAAATGGAAGATGCAAAATCAAGAAAACGAAATGGAAGAGGCAAAGTCAACAGAAGGAAAATGGAAGACGCAAAATCAAGAACAGGAAAACGAAGACGCAAAATCAAGAAAAAGAAAACGGAAGATACAAAATCAGTTTTACAAAACAATTTTGAAATATACCGCTAATTGCATAAGTTAGGTATTAAAATATGCTTTGCAAAGTAGGAACTTACTCTAAAAACTTTATTTTCATATACGTCAAAAGAAACATACAAATAACTAAGAAAAACGTCACATGATAAAAGAAAAAAAAATTCTTCAAAATTGAAGAAAAAAATTATTTTTAAAATTCAAATTTGTTCAACTATACAGACAAATTTATCTGTACATTTAAGCGCAATATTGTATACTAGACAACTTACAACTAGTCATTAATTGTAAGCCAGAATAATATCAAATAATAAGAACAGAAGCAACTGTTGACGAGAAGTAGGAAGTAGGTTGGGCAGGGCACCAACCACCCGTTGAGATACTACCGCTAGAGAGTTATTGGCTCCTTTGACTGGCTAGACAGTACTACATTGGATCCCCCTCTCTGGTTACAGCTAATTTTTCCTATCCCTACACTGTTAGACATTTGCCTTAAAAACGGTAAAAATCCTGGAATACGTGTTGCCAGGTATTTGCCGTTTTAAAAACGGATATGTTGACGTTAAAAAGTTAGGGTAAAAATTTCGGTCGCTTGTATTTTACTGAAATACGGCTGAGAAAAGAATATTTTTTACGGAGAATTTCCGATTAAAATTACCCTTTTTTTAAGTGTACACGTACAGTGAATAGTCTGGCCTATTCTTTCCACATACTACTAACAACACTGAGATTACCAAACAATTCTTCTTTGCTTAAGGAGTTAACTACTGCACTGTATGTGTTCAGTGGCTACTTCCCTCTTTTCATGTCGCTGTACTCCTTAACAAGATTTGATAGTGTACGCACAGTTGTCCATATCACCAGAGAAATTTAGTAATAACAGTTGTTATTGAAAGAGAAGACGTTACTGGTACTGAGGAAATACATTAGTTTCACTGATTTAAGCCTAGGGGGAAAATAATCCTCATTTGGCTCAAATTAGATACTATTAAAACAAAATAAAAACAATCTTTCGTGAATATTGGTTCCACAGGTAACCTAAGAATCATATTTGTATTTAAGTAAAGGTTTCAGCTAAAATAATCAATCAAATTCTACATGAAGGAATCTGCCTCGGAATATACATAATAAACTAGCAATTAATTTCCCTACCACATGAAGACGCCTATGTTAATGACGTATGAGATTCAGTCTGAAGGGACTTTTCAAAGGATATAAAAAAAAAATGGGTAGGAAAGTATTGTTTACCTTATATCTTTCTAAAATTCGATGAATGTCTGATCAAAAGACTCGCATATAAGACTATATGCTCTCACATGTACCTTCTCATCTAACAATATGAAGAGGCTAGGGGGATTTTATTTACAGCATTCCTATCCAAACGACTCATCTTTAGCCTATGCTTGGGATGAGGAGCAAATACTCGAAGAAAACACAGCAAACAACGAACTATTCATGAAGACTTTAAGTAAATTGGATAAATCTCGGTGCAGCTAAAGTCCAATTTTCTTAATAGGAGGTTTTATTAACCAAAACCTGGTGTAATAAGGGAAATCTTTTTTCTCCCTACTGACGAATGTCAACATACAATTCCTTGAAAAGGAAATTCTACCCGTATCACATCTCGAAATCTTACTAAGAAACCTTCATACTCTGATCATCTAGGTTACCAACTTTTTAGTAGTCAAAATGCCACGTACAAAAAATATATTTCTAAATAATTGAGAACTTTAACAATCTTAAAATACCTATTTCAGTTATTTTCATTTACAGTTGTGGAAAAATTACCTTACCAAGTATAGAATGTAGACTTTTTTAATTTCAAACATATCGTGATGTCTAAGGCCCTGTCCACACTACCGGGCAGTCCCCGACGGGCAAACAGTGATACCAGACCACAATAGTTAGTAAGATTGAGGGTTAATGACGTCAGAAGCGGGAAAACCACAGACAGGGATCTGGCATCATAGTGTTGCCAGATCCCTGCCATTGGTATTACCACTTCTGACGTCATCAACCCTCATTTTCACTAACTATTGTGGACTGGTATCACTGTTTGCCCGTCGGGGACTGCCCGGAAGTGTGGACAGGGCCTAAGGATTATGGTTGTCTGTGCTCAATTTTCTTTAGAAGGCTGAGGTGATGTTCAAATTTCTAAGCCAATAAAACAATCATAAAGCCAATTTATAAACTAATTGGGGCATCTCTTTTACATCTTATCAGTTACATAACCTACGAAAGTTATCGATAAACGACACCAACATCGTAAATACACCTTAGCAGTAAAATCAAATTTCCTTAAATTGAAAGAGTGAATGTTAATGATCATTGCATACTACATAATCCAAAAACCACAGGGAGTTTGCATAAAATCGACTGAATTCTTTGTCCATAAAATTTATGGAAATACATAGATAATACAGCATCTTCCTCTTGCTTATATTAAACTTTTGGCCCCTTTGTATATCAGCGGCCATTTCCTCAAGCGAGCATTAGTTACAGACACCAAATAAACTAAACTCTCCCCACCATAACCTAACCTACAAGCTGTGTCCTTACCTACTTACATAACATAACAGGGGGGGGGGGTTGGCAACCTCCCCCTGCGACCCCCATTACACTACTATATTCTTAGTCAGACGTCATCATACATACAGTGGCTTCTTGAAAAAATAATGTACTATTCTTTCGTTAAATATTTTCAGGTCTCTCTCTCTCTCTCTCTCTCTCTCTCTCTCTCTCTCTCTCTCTCTCTCTCTCTCTCTCTGTATGCTATTTACCAGAAACTTGGCCAAGGGACAAAATGCCCTACTGAATCTGAAGCCCAGTAAATATGAACAGATTATAAAAGAGCAGTAAGATACGTCTCACAGTATTTAGGGATGTTTGTTCATCTGAGAAATTTTATTCAATATTAATTGGAGAGTCAACGTTCCCTTCAGCAGTATTTGTCTTTATAGAAGAATGACAATGGATTCCGGTATCGTCGAATAAACATGAATCCATACGAGATAAAATGGAATGTGGATATATTGCAGTTGACAAAACCTTGTTCAAGATTTTTCTCAAACGTGTGATTGGGCTGGATATTATCTCAGGGCGCCATTCCCGAGGATATTTCAAGTCTAAGCAAATGCAGGTCAAATCAATGTTTTGAATGCCATTTGTGAAAGATAAGCAAGCAAATACTCGATCAAAATTCCCTCGACATTTCCATCTTTATCAGCAGAGTACTTATTTATCAACAACTTATTTTAACATTTCAGTGACCACGGATGAGGTTCCAATTAAAATATTTCCTTAATTAGCCCTGAAAACCAATTACCATACCATTGGAAAATTACACACCTATACACACATTACATACATATATACATCACCATCTCCTCCTACGCCTATTGACACAAAATAAGTCCACCTGACCTGTTTCGAATCTCATCTGATATTATGGAAGGAAAAAGAGAGAGAGAGAGAGAGAGAGAGAGAGAGAGAGAGAGAGAGAGAGAGAGAGAGAGAGAGAGAGAGAGGAGAGAGAGAGAGAGAGAGAGAGAGAGAGTAAATCCTGGAAGTTGTAATTTAGGAATCAAGCCCTGTCTCTGGGGACTTCCATCTCCTGGCATACATAAGCATCTTATATTCCATACTTCCCGTGAACCGTAAGGTCCATTAGGCTACGGATCAGTCCCAAGAAATGAGCGCTGTGAATCAGGCCTTATGAAAGTCTAATACCGAGTTGGAACTAAATCTCAGTAGTCGCTCTTAATGTAAGTGATAAGAAATGTACAAAATAGCAGCTCTGTCTTGAGCTTTTAAATCAATACTTCCACATTCATCTTCTCCTATTTCAAGCTTCTATGATACACACACACACACACACACACACACACACACACACACACACACACACACACACATATAAATATATATATATATATATATATATATATATATATATATATATATATATATATATATATATATATATATATATATAGATATAGATATATATTGTATACGATGTCTTTAATATGTATATATGCACATACGTTTACCTCTTACAGGTATGGTTCAAGGCGTTACCTCACCAAATGACCCTAGTTAATAATTATGATGGGACTTCGAATCTCATCCTTTTCTCCACCATGGTTGTGACCCACTACAGTTCACTAACTACCTGGTGAACCCTCACCACTTATATAGATCATAAACATAAATGGATGCATAACAGAAATCCCTTTCCATAAGTCTATTCTTGAATTTGTAATTTGCTTTCCTCATAAAAAAAAAAACTTACATTAGTTCTCAGCGACATTTAAATACCATAAATTCTTAAAAACCTCCACATAGCCTAGCTCTAAATTCTATTTTAAGTATCTCTAAAAGTTCATATATACATGATGCTGGTTCTTTTACTCTTTACTTTCCATCTTCTCACACCTCTTTAATAATAACAAAAACCCACTTGATAAACTTATCTTCTTCCACCAGTCCTTCTGTCTTTTTTTTATTAGATTCTTGGCATACACATACTGTACTACACTATGTAATGTTATTTCCCTTAATACTTAATAGCCTTTATCCGTTAACTGTAACATTTAAGCTTCCAGATGCCTAACTTCACTGGCTACACTACTACCTACACTTACTGCAAAGCCTCTAAAAGATCTATAACGACTAATGTGAACCCAATATAAAGAAATTGTTCGAACGTTGGTTGTAAATGAACGAGTGCGGAGTTGGGGTAAGTTGTTTAAAAGAGTGGTTTCGTGAACAACTTTAATAATTTCAATAATAACAATTTCATTAACTTTAATAACAATAATTTTATTCATTTTAGTTTTGAAGGTAATATTAATAATTTGAATTATCTCCCTAATTCAAATATACCTTAGAAAACCCTATTCAGCCACTAATCATACTATCATCACTCCACTGCTTCATCTCAGTTTGCAATCCCATCAATTCCTGGGTCTTTCCTTTCTTTAACATCTTCACTCCATTTCTTGCATTTTCACCAGTCACTACTACAAGCCTTCTCGGCTTTACAACGACCCTTCCAAGACATGCATCCTCCAGCTAAGCTGTCTAACACATTCACCAAATGTTTACTCAGCCCAGGACTGAATTTACATCTGAATTTTTGATAAAGTTCTTATTCCAGCTGTGACCAAGTTGTGGAATGATCTTCCTAATCGGGTAGTTGAATCAGTAGAATTTCAAAAGTTCAATGTTGCAGCAAATGTTTTTATGTTGAACAGGCTGACATATGTCTTTTTCTCGTCTAAATATGAATTATCTCTTTTGATGTTGTTAATGTTTTTTTTTTTTATATTTTATTGTAATATTTCATTACTTCTTATATAGTTCATTTATTTCCTTTCCTCGCTGTCTATTTTTCCCTGTTGGAGCCCTTGGGCTTATAACATCTTGCTTTTCCAACTAGGGTTGTAGCTTGGCTAGTAATAACAATAATAATAACAAGCTTTCCATTCATCACAATTATTACTTGCTACGCTACAACCGTAGTTAGAAAAGCAGGATGCTATAAGCCCAAGCCCAAAGCCCCAACAGGGAAAAATAGCCCAGTGAGAAAAGTAAACTAGGAAAAATAAAATATTTTAAGAAGAGTATACATTCTGAGATCCATTTGTTGGATAATCATTCTTTGTTAGCCTTTCTGTAATACACTTTTCGATAAGGTTCTTATTCGCCTACTTTCTTAGATTTTTTTCTCCTATATGACATTTTTTCTCTTATCCTACCCTATCCATCATCTTGTATGTCTACAGCTGATCCTATCTGTAATAAAGTATTCTCACCACAATATACAGTAATCTCTATCCTTTTTTCTTATATCTTTTTTTTCTCTGCTCTCCCAACGATCCATTCATGGAATCTTTAAGAGTTCCCATTTACTAACTGGATCGCCATAATTTTTTCACTCTAGCCTTATTTCAACTCTATTTTTTACATCCATGATTTAATCATTTCCTTTCCCATTTTCTTCTTATCCAACTCGTTTGTCGTAACTACACTTACATCCCCATTTTCACACATTTATCTCTACATTATACATATATTACATTTTGTTTCAACCAATTCAATAAATCTACCTCCAATT
>NC_090754.1:73990378-74012878 GCF_036898095.1 Palaemon carinicauda
TAACGAAAAATATAATCACACTGATATATTTGAATTCCTAATTACATTTTTATATGGAACATCCTTCAATATTCTGGAAACTGACTATTCCAATTACTATACGTGGGAATGTTATATTCCTTGTTTGCATTATTCTAGCAGCAGTTCTCTCTCTCTCTCTCTCTCTCTCTCTCTCTCCTCTCTCTCTCTCTCTCTCTCTCTCTCTCTCTCTCTCTCTCTCTCGTTCTACCAAAGAGCAAATGGAGTATCTGCGAATGGACTAAAAAGTCTTTGAGACATCCAAAATCCTTATAACACACACACACACACCCTCTCTCTCTCTCTCTCTCTCTCTCTCTCTCTCTCTCTCTCTCTCCTCTCTCTCTCTCCTCTCTCTCTCTCTCTCTCTCATATATATATATATATATATATATATATATATATATATATATATATATATATATATATATATATATATATATATATATATATACATATATATATGAGTGTGTATATATTTATATATATATACATACATATATATATATAATATATATATATATATATATATATATATATATATATATATATATATATATATTACCTGTATCCCAATATTTTATATTATTTGGATGTTCCCAAGGATCACACACGACCGCTAACTACTTACCAAGTTGTTGTTGGAATTGTATTTCTTTTGGGAGAAGATCCCATGTTCCAAAGATGTTCAATGACCACCTAAACACAATGTTAGAACGATATATGCCTGTTTTCATCGCGAGTTGAAATCATTGATATCAAATGTTATCAATAGGGGTATTACCATCATCATCATCACTTCATAAATGTTAATAAGCAAACCTCGTCAAGCCATACATTAAGATCACCCAGTTGGCACCTCTCCACCATCATCTTTAACCCCCACCTGGTTATATCCCTCTACCCTTTCCCCAATGTTTGAGGTTTAAAGGTCTCACAGTTATGATAAGATCCTTCTGGTGGAAGTTTTTTAGTAAATGAAAAACAAAATACTACGATGACAATATTTCATACAGTTTGCTTTCCAGGTGTTTTAAAATTATATCAAAACTATAGATAACGAAGTAAAATATGCGAAAGACTGATTGAACAAATATCGAGAGAAATGGATTTTTTGAAGAGCTTACCGGGGGAGCACTTTTACGGTGTTGGACATCAGGACATGAAACGACAAATAAAATCGTAATAATACGAATGCCCAATGCTAAGGAAATATTTCCTTTTCCCTTGGGAAGGGTGAAGCTAGCTAGACTTGGACCTTTGAGCATTGAGCAACCGTCACCAGGGAAGGGGGTTCGCTTGAAAGTGAGCGACTTGCCCAGAAAATTTGATTGATTGACTGATTGATTAGGAGTTTTTTGTCACCCTGATATCTAAGGTTATTGACGGTGAACCAGATAATTTGAGGTAAACAATTGTGTTGATAGGCCGCAATGTGTAATTTTGTGGAGAGAGAGAGAGAGAGAGAGAGAGAGAGAGAGGAGAGAGAGAGAGAGAGAGAGAGAGAGAGAGAGAGAGAGAGAGAGAGAGAGTAATGCTTAAGAAAATGCAAACGAGAGATATTTCCGTGTTATGAATATTAATATGAATAGTCAGTTCCAACATTATTTAGGAAAATTTTATATATAAATAGGATAGGAAAATTCAAATCAAGTCATGATAAAATCTTTTGATGAATTAGTTTCGAAATAATATTAGATTACATTTCTTGAAAAAATAAAAAAGTTATCTTGCTTCATCGCATTTCTTTGAGTGATATCGGTAATTTCCCTCCTCCTCACATTCTAACCATCCTAACGATGTCTCGGTTGTTTAATCTCGGCCACCTTTCAGGGCAAGAGGGGCATGATCTCTCCAAGCCAGGTCTGGCCAGGCGACACCGGTTTTGTTGCTGGGTGTACAATAACAAAAACAACGTCAACAATAATAAAATAACGATTTTCTACCATATACATGATCAAAGAGTTATAATTATAATTTCAATATTGAAATCTTTAATAATAATAATTTTAATATTGAAAATTAAGAATTAATAATTTTAAGAGAATTGCTAAAATTGATATTACAGAAATTATTAGAATTATTAAGATTATAATTATTATTATTAAAATTACTAAAATTACTAAAATTATTATCATGTCAACCTTAATAATAATCATAAAGTGAATAAAAGCAATCTTGGCTAATGAATAATGCAGAGCGAAGAAAAATACTTTCCTCCTTTGAGCCCATTTCAAATGACAGATCAAAGGATGCTCAAATCTCTATAATAATACGTAATAAAGAGTGAAAGCTACATACCAATTAAGACAAACACGTTCTCCTTCACCTTACGAAAATCTCACGCTCAACAAAACCTGAAACACAGAAGGCAAACAAGTAATTAGTAATTACACGAGATAATGAGATATGGTTAAGGGTAAATAACAGTAAAATAACACGCACTCTCCCTTCCTTGGTTAGAAGAAAGACTTGCTGCAAGAATAAATTTACTCACTATGAAATATTATTGAAAGGAGGAAAGTAAATAACAAAATCATCCCTTGTATATTGTAAATAGTATGACGTCAACACATATACATATACTGAGAGAGAGAGAGAGAGAGAGAGAGGAGAGAGAGAGAGAGAGAGAGAGAGAGAGAGAGAGGAGAGAGGAGAGAGAGAGAGGGGGGGGGGGGGTTATTAATATATCAACACCACATTTGAAATTCATGTATTTATGCTAAAAAATCACTACACACAAGCTAAGAATCTACGCACCTTTACGTCAACTTTCTGTTGAAAGCCAATGAATTCCGAAATTACTGGATTTCTACTGCAATTGATGTGTGTGCGCTATATTCTAATGCCCATAATCAAATAAAAACGACCATCATAAATGTCCATTTAATAAAAAAAAAAACAATCATCACCATCCTGTTAAAATTTTAACTGAATAAGTGAAAAAAAAGTATATTTAATGGGTGCCTTTAATACGAACGTTCAATTCACTGCGCCATAGAAATTCCTCATTGATTTAAAAAATGAACTGGCACAGTTTTTTCTTATCTGTAAATTACCTTATTTTTCCATCAGCTTCAAATAGAAATATTCTACGTAATAGGTCAAACTCATTACAGGCTTTATGCTTAACTATTCATGATGTTTTATCTTGGGGGGGGGGGGAATTTGAAAATGCCTTAAAAAATTTATCTTAAAGTGGATAGATTTGACACAGTATATGAATCATTTATACAGGCTATGACATAATTACATTTACTCTCTCTCTCTCTCTCTCTCTCTCTCTCTCTCTCTCTCTCTCTCTCTCTCTCTCTCATCAAATGCCATCAACTTGAAGGGTTATTCTCGAGTTGCATTGTTAACTGTATTCCCTGATATTAAGATTCATGTACAAAGATGTTTGTCGTTTTAAGGAACCAATGTGGTTGTCCTGTTTAAATCACGCTTCTTTTAACATTCAAAAGAGTTTTACATAAAGAGACGGTAAAAATCTCGAAGGAAAAGAAAATAGTGTCGGGATTAGTTTAAATTTCTGGAAAAAAAATAGAAAAAAAAAGTTCAAAATCATAGATGACTTTTTTATTTAAAAGAGTTTTGAAAAAAAAAAAAAAAAAAAGACGTTCAAATTCTCTGGACAAAAGAAAGAAACGTCCGGATTAATTAAAAACCTTTGAAAAGAGGCCTAATAAATAGGGATTCAAATCTTAAACAATAAAGAGAGGGGTCAACGTGTTTAATGAAGAAAAAGATCCAAGATAGGAAAAGACATTGAAAATAAGAAAATCATACCAATATCCATTGCATTCATTTCTCCAATTTAGAATAAAAAAAAAATAATTATCAAAAAGATTTTTTCTTTTTTTATACCTACAAAACTATTCTCTTTGATGGTACAGCGATCTCTCGCATTATCAAGTTACGCTCTCATCATATACACTTTCATCCATATCGGATGTCTACGCTTCTATATATGAATCTTCTCCCGCACCATGTCCTTATTACCACTTCAAACTTTCTTATTAAAAACAACATAGAAAATAATTAATAAATTCTAATTATGATGAAACCACAAAAAAAATCAGTTATGTTATTATGAAGATTAAGTGTTATTCTTAGAATGAAAATTCCCCAATGGAGTAAATTCGAATAACTTTTTTTTACAACGTAAATAAGACATTCTTATTAAAAGCAACATATAAAAATTAATTGATAAATTCTAATAAACCAGATAAAATCACAAAGAAAAAAAAAGTTTTGTTATTATGAGACTCATTTGTGTTATTCTTAGATTAAAAATTCTCCAAACGGTAAATGGAATAAATTCGTATAACGTCTTTTTCTGCAACGTAAATAAGATAATGTGTAAAATGAGAAAGTGTTGGATCATTATTATTATTATTATTATGATTATTATTATTATTATTATTATTATTATTATTATTATTATTATTATTAGCTAAGCTACAACCCTAGTTGGAAAAGAAAGACGCTATAAGCCCAAGGACTCCAACATGGAAAAATAGCCCTGTGAGCTAAGGAAGTAAGGAAACATATGAGAAATAATAAACAATTAAATATGTTAAAGGCAGTATATTTAAATTATCGATGTGGATATGAATTCAACCATCAATTACCGAGTATTACAGAGTAGAGCGCAAATCTGAAGTAATGAATCAAGTTTACACTAATTACGCTCCTTACATAATGTACACATGTGCTACATTCAGGCTTTTCATTAAATGAATTGAAATGCTTCGTCATCTTTTCATGTAAAGAGAATGTAAGAGTTGTTGAGGTTTCATAATAAACACTTTTCACACAAGAGCATCGAGATCTCGTATCATTTATATTGATACATTATTTATGTATGTAAGTATGTATGTATGTATGTATGTATGTATGTATGTATGTATGTATGTATGTATGTATATATATATATATATATATATATATATATATATATATATATATATATATATATATATATTTTACCGTCCCCAAAAAAAGTGAGGGTGCTAAATAAAGTGGTTGATGACGAACTGTACGCAGAGAGAGAGAGAGAGAGAGAGAGAGAGAGAGAGAGAGAGAGAGAGAGAGAGAGAGAGAGAGAGAATTATGATTTTGTGATATGCAGCATATTCTTCCCAATGGATATGTGTTTGTGTATGTATGTATGTGTATACACACACACACACACACACACATATATATATATATATATATATATATATATATATATATATATATATATATATATATGTATATATATATATATATATATATATATATATATATATATATATATATATATGTATATATATATATGTATATGTATATATATATATATATATATATATATATATATATATATATATATATATATATATATATATATATATATATATATATATATATATATATATATATATATATATATATATATATATATATAGTAAAAGCGACTTCAAGCTTATACTTTTGTGGCATTACACTGAACGACTACTGTGTAAGTTTTTTGCACAGGGAGTTTCACCCACAATCTAATAGTTTCAGGTTTAAAAACGACAGATCAGTGCACAGAGACCAAACATGAAACAAAAACACGATCAGCACCCACTCAACCCAGACAAGGGGAAGAAGGCATTGACTGGGTGCCATTGAAAAGTTACCAAAAATTGTGCAAGGCTATGAACTTGGAGCCAACGCAATGGTATGGTAGTTGAAGGCAATTCCACTGAGCCGTTTGAACTCAAAATTATAATTGATGCATTGACCGTCATATTGTCGTTTCTATGGAGCTTTCCCCCGTCAGGCAAAATAAATATAAACGTAACTAGACCGGGTACACGGCAGAGTGCATACCTTCGACTATCTCATGTTGTATATCACAAGATAGAAAATTTACTGAGGTCATCTTGACAATAGTTAAATACAAATCAGATGAAAATTGGTCACGATATGGCAAAAAGACGTTTTTTGGCCTTTTCATAATCTTGGCCTTGACTTTTCACCCAATCACGCACAAAATTTAATCAAATTATCCTTGGATCATAGCCAATCATCCCACCAAATTTGATGAGATTCTGTCAAATAGTTTTTGAGTTATTCGAATCACAAACACACAAACAGATATACAAACAAATACACGCCTATCAAAACATAACTTTCGCATCGAAATTGGCGAAGGTTAATATAATATAAAATTAATTTTGCTGCGTGTGTTTGTTGCTATGCAGGTAACTATCAAGCTCCTTTTAGAACTTCACATAAGAATATAAAAAGCAAAGAAATGTTGACCTTCGACAAGAGAAAATATTTTTTTCAAAACTTTAGAAAATGATAATATATAAAAATCAAACCCTACGATTCAAAACCTATGCCAAAAAAATACAATGCAAACTTGAAAAGCATTCTGAGAGTATAGACCTCAGCCACGACAGCTTATTTCTCGAAACCAGCTTGCCTTAGGGTTAATCCGGTCGACCTTTTGCTCGACCTTGACCTTGACCTTTGACCTAGAACTTTAAAATTGAATCACTTCCACGTCTCAACATAACAATTAATCCCTGAACGTTTCACTAATCCATGAGTAAAATTGTTGCTAGGAAGTTGTTCACAAACAAACAGGGGAAAAAACATAACCTCCACCAAACTTCGTTGGCGGAGGTAGTAAAGGCAGGGACTAAGGCATAAACGAGAAAGGAATTCCACAAGGGGAGAAACTATCGCTCACCTTCAATATGATATTATTTACAATAACCAAGATCACTTTTTAAGCAGAGACTCTTTGAGGAGTTATTATAAAAATTTCTTAATAGTTGTATGCACAAGTCTTATATTCCGAGTATCGAAGCAATTATTTGAGTTCACCCTCAAATCAAATGCCAAGCCGATATCATCATTTGAAACAATAAACCCCTGTGTAAAGAAATATGTTTGCATACCTTAGGAACAAATGACCAATATTTAGTTTTTTATCAAAGTAAACTAAAAAAAAATTCCCAATAAAAAAGAACCCTTTCATCAAAAGTAATCCTTACCTTTCATCAAAAGTAATCCTTACCTTTCATCAGAAGTAATCCCTACCTTTCATGAAAAGTACAGTACTTGAAGCACTTAAATATCATATAACCCAAGCAAATTCCTCCAAACCAATTGAACATGGATATCCTTGACAGGATTTTTAGCATATTCTTGGGTGGGTACTCAAGAACCCCAAGAATATGATGGATCATCCGAGCTATGCCAACTTACGAAGGACCTCAAAATGAATGGCGCTATGAAGAGTGCCATGAAAAATGAAGACTGAAGCTTCTGATAAAAAATGGACTCAAGAAGGATCTCGAGAAATATATGATGGAATGAAGCACTTCATGAAGAATCGTATTATGATGCAAAATGTGGATAAAAAAAATTAATATTCTTAACTTAAATTAACTCGAAATAATTATTCTTCGGTTATCGCCTAAAAATTATGTTAAATCAAAATAATCTTTCTGTTCATCACCTAATAAATTACATTGCTCAAAATATTTTTTTTTATTTAACTCCTAAAAATTACATTATTTCAAAATAATTTTTTCTGTTTATCGCCAAGAAAATTACATTAACTCAAAATAATTTTTCTCAAGTTATTGCCTAAAAAATAACATGAACTCAAAACGATTCTTCTCCAGTTATACCTAAATTCAATTTCATGAACTCAAAATAATTTTTCTCCAGTTATTGCCTAAAAAATTACATGAACTCAAAATTATTTTTCTCCAGTTATCGCCTAAAAAATTACATGAACTCAAAATTATTTTTCTCCAGTTATCGCCTAAAACATTACATTAATTCTAAATAATTTTTCTCCAGTTATCGCCTAAAAAATTACATGAACTCAAAATAATTTTTCTCCAGTTATCGCCTAAAAAATTACATGAACTCAAAATTATTTTTCTCCAGTTATCGCCTAAAACATTACATTAATTCTAAATAATTTTTCTCTAATTATCGCCTAAAAAATTACATTAACTCGAAATAATTTTTCTCAAGTTATTGCCTAACAAATTACATGAACTCAAAACAATTCTTCTCCAGTTATACCTAAATAAAAGTACATGAACTCAAAATAATTTTTCTCCAGTTATTGCCTAAAAAATTACATGAACTGAAAATATTTTTTCTCCAGTTATCGCCTAAAAAATTACATGAACTCAAAATTATTTTTCTCCAGTTATCGCCTAAAACATTACATTAATTCTAAATAATTTTTCTCTGGTTATCGCCTAAAAAATTACATCAACTCAAAATAATTTTTCTCAAGTTATTGCCTAAAAAATTACATGAACTCAAAACAATTCCTCTCCAGTTATACCTAAATGAAATTACATGAACTCAATTATTTTTCTCAAGTTATCGCTTAAAAAATAATATTAACGCAAAATCATTTTTCTCCAGTTATTGCATAAAAAATTACGTTAACACAAATAATTTTTCTCTGGCTATCGCCTAAAAAAAATACATTAACTCAAAACAATTTCTCTGGATATCGCCTAAAAATTACATTAACTTGAAATATTTTTTTCTCCGATTATCACCTAAAAATTACATTAACTCAAAATTATTTTTATCAGGTTATCACCAAAAAATATTATATTAATTCAAAATAATTTACTCCGATTATCGCCCAAAAAATTACATAAACTCAAAATAAATTTTCTCCGGCTATCGCCTAAAAAATTTACATCAACTCAAAATATTTTTTCTCCAGTTATCGCCTAAAAATTAAATTAACTCAAAATAATTTTTCTCCGGTTTTCAACTAAGAAATTACATTTAACTCAAAATAATTTTTCTCCGGTTATCACCTAAAATATTACATTAACTTTCAAAAAAATTATTTCTCCAGTTAATACCTAAAATTTAAATCAACTCAAAACTTTTTTCTCTGGTTATCGCTTATAAAAATGACATTAACTCAATATAATTTCTCTCCCGTTGTCACCTAAAAATATAACATTAACTCAAAAAAAAAAAATTCTATGGTTATCGCCTAAGAAATTATATTAACTCGAAATAATCTTTCTCTGATTATCGCCTAAAATATTACATTAACTTAAAATAATGTTTCTCCGGTTATCGCCTTAAAAATTACACTAACTCAAAATAATGTTTCTCCGGCGGTTATCTCCCCAAAAAATTACATTAACTCAAAATAATTTTCTCTGGTTATTACCCAAAAAATTGCATAAACTCAAAAAAAATCTATGGTTAGCTCCAAAAGAAATTATATTAACTCAAAAATAATCTTTCTCTGGTTCCAGCCTAAAAATTACATTAACTCAAAATAATCTATCTCTGGTTCCTGCCTAAAAAATTACATTAACTCAAAATAATCTTTCTCTGGTTTCCGCCTAAAATATTACATTAACTCAATATAATCTTTCTCTGTTTCCCGCCTAAAAAATTACATTAACTCAAAATAATCTTTCTCTGGTTCCCGCCTAAAAAATTACATTAACTCAAAATAATCTTTCTCTGCTTCCCGCCTAAAAAATTACATTAACTCAAAATAATCTTTCTCTGGTTCCCGCCTAAAAAATTACATTAACTCAAAATAATCTTTCTCTGGTTCCCGCCTAAAAAATTACATTAACTCAAAATAATTTATCTCCGTTTTTCGCCAAAGAAATTACATTGAACTTAACCCCCTTATTTTCTTAACCATTCTACTATGACGAAATACCAAAATAAACCACTGACCTATAGGAGATGGTAATGAGGAATGTTTAATATTGTTGAAATTTATGAGGAAGACATGATCTAAGGGTAGAGATACATAGACATTTTAAGAAACCTAACATTTACCAACTTATTTTATATAGACAAAAAAACAAAAATAAAAATAAAACCTGCATTTTTCTCTAATCCTGGGAGATAATAAGAAATAAGATCAATAAATGTCCTTCTCTGTAATTATTGTCTCCATGTTACTATATTCAAAATAAATCCGGCACAATGATATAGACTATCGATCACTTGGACAGATAAATTTTTATGTTTTTAAGATAAAATTCACTGTAAAAACAAATACAAGGATAGATTTGATCAACAAAATTTTCAGTTGTCACTAAAGTTTCAATTATAACTCTAAGATTAATATAATTTAAACAGACTAATTATTTTCACAATTGTTAGTTCAACAAGTCACTAATTGGATCAATTAATTTACAATTCTATACAATATTGAATTCATAATTGATAACTCCAATGAGGTAAACCGACTTATATTTCAACAAAATGATAGATAAAAATATTTTAATGTATATAATAAAGAGATAAATTAGCTTAAAACTTTATAAGACAGTGAACCCTAAATCATAGAACCAAAACCCAACAGGAAAAAAAAAAAAAAAAAAAAAAAAAAAAAAACACCAACGTTCCTTTCAATCAGGCAACTCAACCCCATTCTCTAATCCATCTAATTGAGAACTAACAATCCATGCAAGGGGAGAGAGAGAGAGAGAGAGAGAGAGAGAGAGAGAGAGAGAGAGAGAGAGAGAGAGAGAGAGACTCCCCTCTCGCCACGATGAAAACAAACCGAAATGCACTGCCCATTAAGGACCTCAGAAGTATCTGTTCTCTCTAATCCTTTATAACCTTTCACCTTACTTCGCTCTTCCCCAGCACAGGGCTTCAAGGAGAAACCACAGGACGGTTTTTATTTGTTATATGACGAAGCTACTGGAAAGGGCATCCTGATGTTCACTTCTTGCCAAAGCTTGATGCAAAATTAAGAAAAGGAAAATGGAAGATGCAAAATCAAGAAAAAGAAAATGGAAGATGCAAAATTAGGAAAAGGAAAATGGAAAGATGCAAAATTAGAAAAGGAAAATGGAAGATACAAAATCAAGAAAAGGGAAATTCTTCTTCTTCTTCCCAGCTTTATCCCTATTCGGGGTCGCCGTTTCTAATGAGTCTCTTCCATCTCCCTCTGTCCTGTGTCATTTCCTCCCATACTCCCTTCTCCCTCATATCATCTCTAATGCAATCTCTCCACCTGGTCTTAGGTCTTCCTCTCCTTCGTGTTCCATCCACCTCCACGTCCATCACTTCTCTTGCCATGTGTTGCCCTTCTCTTCTCATCAGGTGGCCATACCATCTTAACCTTGCCTCTTGCACTTTCTTTGATGCCTCAGTGACTTTTACTGTACCCCTAATATGTTCATTTCTAACCCTGTCCTTTTTGGTTACTCCACTCATCCACCTAAGCATCCTCATCTCGGTTACGTTCAACTTTCTACCCTCTGTTTTCTTTAGGGGTGCTGCTTCCAATCCATATGTCATTGCTGGTCTGACCACTGCCTTGTGCACTCTGCCCTTCAATCTTATAGGGACTTTCCTATCACATATGACACCAGACACCCTCCTCCAGTTGTTCCAACCACACTGAATCCGGTTGTTAATTTCCTCTTCCATGTTCCCCCCATTGTCGATCACTGAACCAAGGTACTTGAATTTATGAACCCTTTTGATATTTCCTCCGCCTAATTTGATTGTTGTTTGCTGGTCGCCATCCATCTCGGTTGTCATATACTCTGTCTTCTTCCTGCTTATTCTTAAACCTCTACTCTCCAAGGCATATCTCCATCTTTCTAGTTTCCCCTCCAGTTCTTCCCTGTTCTCGGCTACCAAGACTATATCATCTGCATAGAGCAGACACCATGGTGGCTCCTCCCTGACATCCTCTGTTAACACATCCAAGACGATGTTAAACAGGAGTGGGCTTAGAGCAGATCCCTGATGTAGCCCAACTCCAACTTGGAAATTTTCTGTTCTTCCAACTGTAGATCTGACGCTGGTTTTTATATTTCTATACATCTCCCTGATCATTCTGACATACTTCTCCATCACTCCTCTCTCCCTGAGACATCTCCATATTTCCTGTCGTGGTACTCTGTCATATGCCTTCTCTAGGTCTATAAAGGCCATATGCAAGACCTTTTGCTTCTCTCTGTACTTTTCCATAATTTGTCTCAAAGCGAAAATACCATCCACAGTACTAAGCCCCTTCATGAATCCTAGTTGCTGTCTACCGATGGAAACTTGCTGCCGTAATCTTTCATCCATAATTCTTTCAAATACCTTCAGTGTATGTGACATGAGTTTTATTCCTCGATAATTTTCACAACACTGTATGTCCCCTTTCTCTTTGAATATTGGAATTAATATACTTTCCCTCCATTTTTCGGGTATTGTCTCACTTTCCATAATCTTTTTCATTAACTGCCACAATATGTCAATTCCTTCCTCATCAAGAGCCTTCCACGCTTCTGCAGGTATGCCATCTGGTCCCACAGCTTTACCATTTTTCATCTTTCCCAGTGCCCCTCTAACCTCAGCTTTTGTTATTTCTGTGACTGGTCCACAATTTGTGTGTCCGTCTCCTCTTAGAAATCTTTCATTTTCTTCATTCAGTAAGGCCTCAAAATATTCTTCCCATCTCTTTATTATGTCTCTCTCATTTCTCAGTATATTTCCATCCTTATCCTTAATCTGTCTTATGTGTGTTATATCCTTGGTATTCTTATTTCTCATGTGTGCTAGTTTAAAGATCTTTCCTTTCCCTTCCTTGGTATCTAGCTCTTTGTAAAGCTGATCATATGCTCTATCCTTAGCAATTGCTACAATTTTCTTTGCTAATTTATTTGCTTCCTTATAGGCCATCCAGTCCTCTTCCATTTGGGTCCCCTCCCACCTTTTCTTTGCTTCTCTCTTTTGCTTTGTTGCATCCTTCACTTCTTCACTGAACCACCACGTTTCCTTATTTTCGAACATCTTACCACTGCTCTCACCCAGTATTTCTCTAGCAACCCGCAGTATTATCTCCATCGTTCTATTCCACCATTCATCAACATCCTCAATTTCCTGAGTTAGTTCCTCTAATACTTTTTCTTTAAACTGCCTACAAAGTTCAATATCTTTCAGCTTGAACCATTTAATCCTTTTTGGCCCCTGCATTTTTTTCTTCCTTATTTGTTCAACTTCCATAACCAAGTCCATCACTACCAAACGATGTTGCACACTCACATGGTCTCCTGGTATGACCTTACAATCTTTTACCTCGCACAAATCTTTCCTCTTATACATCAAGTAATCTATCTGGCTGGACCTTCCGCCGCTTTTGTACGTAACTAGATGTTCTTGCCGCTTGGTGAAAAAAGTGTTCGCCAGTACCATATCCTTGGCCACAGCAAAATCAACAATTCTCTCACCCTCTGCATTTCTTTCATCATAGCCATACCCCCCATGTATACGGCTGATCACATGGTTATTCTGGCCTACATGCCCATTCAGATCTCCCCCGACAAGGCATCTTTCATCTGCTGGTACCTTTTCCATCTCCTCCTCTAAGTCTGACCAGAAGTGATCTTTCTCTTCATCTGAGCATCCTGACTGGGGTGCATATGCACTAAAGATGTTAACAGTACAATTTTCAACCATCAGCCTGACCCAAATAATCCTATCGTTTCTTCTATTTACTTCAACGATTTCCTTCTTCATTTCACTTGACAGAATTATTCCAACACCATTCCTACTTTCTTTATTTGCTCCGCTATAGAACATCTTATACCCCTCCCCAAGTTCCCTCGCTTTGTTACCTCTCCATCTTGTCTCCTGTACACACAGAATATCTACTCGTCTTGTTTTCATTAGGTCAGCTATTGCCCGCCCTCTTCCTGTCATTGTACCAACATTTAAGGTTCCTACTCGTAGTTCTCGAGCTCTCATCTTTAGCCGCACTCGCTCACGATGCGGTAGCCCTTGCATGTCCACAGAGTTAGGGCGATGTATCTGTGGGTCACTTCCGGGTGACAACCTAGCCCTATTCTCGTTCCTTGTAAGACTCATTTCATAAAAGTTCTGGCAGGAGATTTTACAGACGGATGCCCTTCCTGACTCCAACCCTCCCTATTTATCCGGGCTTGGGACCGGCACTGAGTTGGGCTATCTTGCCTTCCCCCAGTGGCTAGGGGGAAGAAAAGGGAAATGGAAGATGCAAAATGAAGAGAAGGAAAATGGACATAAAATCAACAGAAGGAAAATGGAAGACGCAAAATCATGAAAACGAAATGGAAGAGGCAAAAAAAAAAAAAAAAAGGAAAATGGAAGACGCAAAATTAAGGAAAGGAAGATAGAGGAACCAAAATAAAAAAAAGGGAAAATGGTAGACGCAAAATAAAAGAAAATAAAATGGAAATTGCAAAATCAGGAAAAAGAAAGTGGAAGATGCAAAATCAAGAAAAGGAAAATGGTATATGCAAAATTAAGAAAGGGAAAATTGAAGTCACAAAGTCAACAGAAGAAAAATGGAAGATGCAAAATCAAGAAAAGGAAAACGGGAGATGCAAAATTAAGAAAATTAAAATGGAAGATGCCAAATCAAGAAAAGGAAAATGGACGCAAAATCAATAGAAGAAAAATGGAAGACGCAAAATCAAGAAAATGAAATGGAAGAGGCAAAATAAAAAAATAAAAAGGAAAATGGAAGACGCAAAATCAAGAAAAGGAAAATGGAGGAACCAAAATCAAGAAAAGGAAAATGGTAGACGCAAAATAAAAAAAAAATGGAAGATGCAAAATCAGGAAAAAGAAAATGGAAGATGCAAAATCAAGAAAAGGAAAATTGAAGACACAAAGTCAACAGATGGAAAATGGAAGATGCAAAATCAAGAAAACGAAATGGAAGAGGCAAAATCAACAGAAGGAAAATGGAAGACGCAAAATCAAGAACAGGAAAACGAAGACGCAAAATCAAGAAAAAGAAAACGGAAGATACAAAATCAAGAAAAAGAAACTGGAAGACGCAAAATCCAGAAAAATAAAATCTAAACAAATGAAAAACTATTTATGAGCAATGGCAAAAAACTCGATGAAACCCAAGTCAAAAGGAAAGGAAGAAAGCATAAAGAAAGCAATAAACCTGTCCCTTAAATCAGGAAGATTATTCAATACAAGGGAAATGGGAGCGAGTAGCGATCTCCGAACCTATTTAGTTCAAAGACATCTAACAACAGGTACCATAGAAGGATAAAGCTGAGGAAGAGACGATCCAAAGGAAAGTAACCCATTGTAAACGGGATGGGGTTCAATGACGGAATGATAACTTCAAAATGGCATTGCGGACTTCATTCTTGACGGGATGTTCTACTAAAGAGATTATTTCAAAAGAGTTTTCCTTCGATTACGGTACTATTAAACTTCACATGAAATAGTTTAAATTACTAAACAAAATAAAGATGAATATCTAGATCCATAGTCTGTAATCAGTTTTACAAAACAATTTTGAAATATACCGCTAATTGCATAAGTTAGATATTAAATTATGCTTTGCAAAGTAGGAACTTACTCTAAAAACTTTATTTTCATATACGTCAAAAGAAACATACAAATAACTAAGAAAAACGTCACATGATAAAAGAAAAAAAAATTCTTCAAAATTGGAGAAAAAAATTCTTTTTAAAATTCAAATTTGTTCAACTATACAGACAAATTTATCTGTACATTTAAGCGCAATATTGTATACTAGACAATTTACAACTAGTCATTAATTGTAAGCCAGAATGATATCAAATAAAAAGAATAGAAGCAACTGTTGACGAGAAGTAGGAAGTAGGTTGGTCAGGACACCAACCACCCGTTGAGATACTACCGCTAGAGAGTTATTGGCTCCTTTGACTGGTTAGACAGTACTACATTGGATCCCCCCCCCCTCTCTCTCTCTCTCTCTCTCTCTCTCTCTCTCTCTCTCTCTCTCTCTCTCTCTGGTTACAGCTAATTTTTCCTATCCCTACACTGAATAAATTTGCCTTAAAAACGGCAAAAATCCTGGAATACGTGTTGCCAGGCATTTGCCGTTTTAAAAACGGATATGTTGACGTTAAAAAGTGATATTACGGTCACCGACCCGTAAGAGATAATAAAGTAAGGTAAAAATTTCGGTCGCTTGTATTTTACTGAAATACGGCTGAGAAAAGAATACTTTTACGGAGAACTTCCAATTAAAATTACCCCTTTTTTAAGTGTACACGTACAGTGAATAGTTTGGCCTATTCTTTCCACATACTACTAACAACACTGAGATTACCAAACAATTCTTCTTTGCTTAAGTGGTTAACTACTGCACTGTAAGTGTTCAGTGGCTACTTCCCTCTTTTCATGTCGTTGTACTCCTTGACAAGATTTGATAGTGTACGCACAGTTGTCCATATCACCATAGAAATTTAGTAATAACAGTCGTTATTGAAAGAGAAGACGTTTCTGGTACTGAGGAAATACATTAGTTTCACTGATTTAAGCCTAGGGGGAAAATAATCCTCATTTGGCTCAAATTAGATAGTATTGAAAAAAAAAAAACCCCACTTTCGTAAATATTGGTTCCACAGGTAACCTAAGAATCATATTCGTATTTAAGTAAAGGTTTAAGCTAAAATAATCAATCAAATTCTACATGAAGGAATCTGCCTCGGAATATACATAATAAACTAGCAATTAATTTCCCTACCACATGAAGACGCCTATGTTAATGACGTATGAGATTCAGTCTGAAGGGACTTTTCAAAGGATATAAAAAAAAATGGGTAGGAAAGTATTGTTTACCTTATATCTTTCTAAAATTCGATGAATGTCTGATCAAAAGACTCGCATATAAGACTATATACTCTGACATGTACCTTCTCATCTAACAATATGAAGAGGCTAGGGGGATTTTATTTACAGCATTCCTATCCAAAGGACTAATCTTTATGCTTGGGATGAGGAGCAAATACTCGAAGAAAACACAGCAAACAACGAATTTTCTTAATAGGAGGTTTTATTAACCTAAACCTGGTGGAATAAGGGAAATCTTTTTTCTCCCTACTGACGAATGTCAACATACAATTCCTTGAAAAGGAAATTCTACACGTTTCACATCTCGAAATCTTACTAAGAAACCTTCATACTCTGATCATCTAGGTTACCAAATTTTTAGCAGTCAAAATGCCACGTACAAAAATATATTTCTAAATAATTGAGAACTTTAACAATCTTAAAATACCTATTTAAATTATTTTGATTTACAGTTGTAAAAAAAAATTACCTTACCAAGTATAGAATGTAGACTTTTTTAATTTCAAACATATTGTGATATCTAAGGATTATGGTTGTCTGTGCTCAATTTTCTTTAGAAGACCGAGGTGATGTTCATATTTCTAAGCCAATAAAACAATCATAAAGTAAATTTATAAATTAATTGGGGCATCTCGTTTACATCTTATCGGTTACATCACCTACGAAAGTTATCGACAAACGACACCAACATTGTAAATACATCTTAGCAGTAAAATCAAACTTCCTTAAATCGAAAGAGTGAATGTTAGTGATCATTGCAAACTACATAATCCAAAAACTACTGGGATTTTGCATAAAAATCAACTGACTTCTTTGTCCATAAAATTTATGGAAATACATAGATAATACATCATCTTCCTCTTGCTTGTATTAAACTTTTGGCACCTTTGTACATCAGCGGTCATTTCCTCCAGCGAGCATTAGTTACGGACACCAAATAAACTAAACTCACCCCCACCATAACCTAACCTACAAGCTGTGTCCTTACCTACTTACATAACATAACGGGGGGGGGAGGGGGGCGCAACGTTCCCCTGTGATCCCCCTTACACTACTATACTCTTAGTCAGACGTCATCATACATACAGTGGCTTTTTGAAAAAATAATGTAGTATTCTTTCGTCAAAAATTTTCAGGTCTCTCTCTCTCTCTCTCTCTCTCTCTCTCTCTCTCTCTCTCTCTCTCTCTCTCTCTCTCTCTCTATGCTATTTACCAGAAACTTGGCCAAGGGACAAAATGCCCTACTGAATCTGAAGCCCAGTAAATATGAACAGATTATAAAAGAGCAGTAAGATACGTCTCACAGTATTTAAGGATGTTTGTTCATCTGGGAAATTTTATCCAATATTAATTGGAGAGTCAACGTTCCCTTCAGCAGTATTTGTCTTTATAGAAGAATGACAATGGATTCCGGTATCGTCAAATAAACATGAATCCATACGAGATAAAATGGAATGTGGATATATTGCAGTTGACAAAACCTTGTTCACGATTTTTCTCAAACGTGTGATTGGGCTGGATATTATCTCAGGGCGCCATTCCCGAAGATATTTCAAGTCTAAGCAAATGCAGGTCAAATCAATGTTTTGAATGCCATTTGTGAAAGATAAGCAAGCAAATACTCGATCAAAATTCCCTCGACATTTCCATCTTTATCAGCAGAGAGTACTTATTTATCAACAACTTATTTTAACATTTCAGTGACCACGGATGAGGTTCCAATTAAAATATTTCCTTAATTAGCCCTGAAAGCCAATTACCATACCATTGGAAAATTACACACCTATACACACATTACATACATATATACATCACCATCTCCTCCTACGCCTATTGACACAAAGGGCCTCGGTTAGTTTTCAATAGACAGGCACCTCTCTGTCTTGAGCTTTTATATCAATACTTCCACATTCATCATCCCCTATTTCAAGCTTCTATGATACACACACACACACACACATATACATATATATATATATATATATATATATATATATATATATATATATATATATATATATATATATATATATATATATATATTGTATATGATGTCTTTAATATGTATATATGCACATACATTTACCTCTTACAGGAATGGTTCAAGGCGTTACCTCACCAAGTGACCTTAGTTAATAATTAGGATGGGACTTCGAATCTCATCCTTTTCTCCACCATGGTTGTGACCCACTACAGTTCACTAACTACCTGGTGCAACCTCACCATTCATATAGATCATAAACATTAATGGATACATAACAGAGATCCCTTTCCATAAGTCTATTCTTGAACTTATAATTTGCCTTCCCCATAAAAAGTAACTTACATTAGCTCTCAGCAACATATGAATACCATACATTCTTAAAAACCTCCACATAGCCTAGCTCTAAATTCTATTTTAGGTTCTTTTACTCTTTAATTTCCATCATCTCACACCTCTTTAATAATAAAAAAAAAACAACTTGATAAACTCATCTTCTTCCATAAGTCTTTCTGTCTTTTTTTTTTATCAGATTCTTTGCATACACATATTGTGCTACACTATGTAATGCTATTTCCCTTAATACTTAGTAACCCTTTACCCGCTACCTATAACATTTAAGCTTCCAGAAGGCTAACATCACTGGGTACACCACCACCTACACTTACTGCAACGCCTCTAAAAGATCTATAAAGACTAATGTGAACCCAATATAAAGAAATTGTTCGAACGTTGGTTGTAAATGAACGACTGCGGAGTTGGGGTAAGTTGTTTAAAAGAGTTGTTTCGTGAACAACTTTAATAATTTCAATAATAACAATTTCATTAACTTTAATAATAACAATAATTTTATTCATTTTAGTTTTGAAGGTAATATTAATAATTTTAATTCTCTCCCTAATTCAAATATACCTTAGAAACCCCTATTCAGCCACTAATCACACTATCATCACTCCACTGCTTATCTCAGTTTGCAATCCCATCAATTCCTGGGTCTTTCCTTTCTTTACCAACTTCACTCCATTTCTTGCATCTTCACCAGTCACTACTACAAGCCTTCTCGGCTTTACAACGTCCCTTCCAAGACATGCATCCTCCAGTTAAGCTGTCTAACACATTCACCAAATGTTTACTCAGCCCAGGATTGAATTTACATCTGAATTTTTGATAAAGTTCTTATTCCAGCTGTGACCAAGTTGTGGAATGATCTTCCTAATCGAGTAGTTGAATCAGTAGAACTTCAAAAGTTCAAACTTGCAGCAAATGTTTTTTATATTGAACAGGCTGACATATGTCTTTTTTTTTCGTCTATATATGAATTATCTGTTTTGATGTTGTTAATATTTTTTTTTCAATATTTAATTTTAATATTTCATTACTTCTTATATGGTTTATTTATTTCCTTTCCTCACTGGTTATTTTTCCTTGTTGGAGCCCTTGGGCTTATAACATCTTGCTTTTCCAACTAGGGTTGTAACTTGACTAGTAATAACAATAATAATAACAACCTTTCCATTCATCATTATTATTATTTGCTAAGCTACAACCCTAGTTGGAAAAGCAAGATGCTATAAGCCCAAAGCCCCAACAGGGAAAAATAGCCCAGTGAGAAAAGGAAACTAGGAAAAATAAAATATTTTAAGAAGAGTATACATTCTGAGATCCACTTGTTGGATAATCATTATTTATTAGCCTTTCTGTAATACACTTTTTGATAAAGTTCTTATTCACCTGCTTCCTTGGATTTTTTTTTTTCAACTTGACATTTTTTCTCTTATCTTACCCTACCCATCATCTTGTAGGTCTACAGCTGATCCTATCTGTAATAAAGTATTCTCACCACAATATACAGTAATCTCTATCCTTTTTTCTTATATCTTTTTTCTCTCTGCTCTCCCAACGATCCATTCATGGAATCTTTAAGAGTTCCCATTTACTAACTGGATCGCCATAATTTTTTCACTCTAGCCTTATTTCAACTATATTTTTTACATCCATGATTTAATCATTTCCTTTCCTATTTTCTTCTTATCCAACTCGTTTGTCGTAACTACACTTACATCCCCATTTTCACACATTTATCTCTACATTATACATATATTACATTTTGTTTCAACCAATTGATTAGATCTACCTCCAATTACTCCTCTCACAATTACATCCATCAACTCTGAACTTACACATAACCTCTATTTCCCACAATTTTCTCTTTCCTATTTATGCTTATTAATATGTTCCTTCGGATACCATGTATTTCCAACAACTAATCATCTTTCCAAATACACAAAACATAAGAATCGTTTCATTTTCATTTACTCCATTAATTAAAAAACAACTTCATCCCCTTGAGTGACTCACCAACAACTTCATCCCCCTTGTCTGTCACCTAACTTTACATAAACCCAGCAACAATATTTCCTTGATTAAGCAATAATCAAATAATATATAGTGTGAATAAAAACATATGTGCCACTTGAATTGAACAAAGAACTAATTAACAATATGATGTAAATATACTACCCTTTAATAGGCGACGATACAATCTCCATGGGAGGGTCAAGACAATAAGTAATCTAGAACTTAATAATATCAAGGGAGTTTGGATGACAAATGGCATTCTTTTAAGTATAAGCAAAGTCTGCCGTTGAACCTTCTTCCCTGGACATTTTATGTTCGCCGTTAAAAATGTTTACATATATTTCTACCATATAATGTAGTATACACATATGCATACACATATATATATATATATATATATATATATATACATATATATACACATATATATACATATATATATATATATATATGTATGAATGTATGTATATATACACACGTATGTGTGTTCAAGTACTTAACATCATAATTACTCTACTGTCATGTATAAATTATCAAATTACGTCGTGCATCTATCACCAGGGGAGACATTAAATTGTGTTTTGTAAAGAAATGCTTTGAGATCATAACCATGGATATCACAGAAGCAAACAAAATAAAATATACAACAACCAGACTAACCATTAGTCGTATACCCAAAAAGATCAAACAACAAGCAACCTAAATAACACAATTAAATGTTTTTTCCCTTTTATTTAATAGCGTAAATCAAAATGACATATCTAACTATTATCTAATATTTCTTAGCAAATTGCTTACAATATCTAATAGTTATATTTGGAAATTGTCCCTTTTCTCAAACGGTTTCAGTAACAAACTGACACTAATTGTTAACTCGTTTCGTCTCCTTCTTTACTCATCTAAAACAGCTGTAAAGTGTCACTACTGATCAACAGTTAAATGTAACTTAATTTGCTTAAACAGTAATATTATGATAATATCGTCTTGTATCTAGTATAAAAAAGCTTCAGGGTACACTAAGGCATGTTATTCTATGTTTCCTTATTTCTTTTGCTCACTGGAATATTTTCCCTGTTGGAGCCCTTAGGCTTATAGCATCCTGCTTTTCTAACTAGGGTTGTGCATTAGATAATAATAATAATAATAATAATAATAATAATAATAATAATAATAATAATAATAATAATAATAAATTTTATTTCTTCCCAAGTTCATTACCAGGGTCCATGCAACATCTCAAGATGTCTATCACCCATGATCTTGAAACAAAAAGTGATTAGAAAAAAAGCCACTAGAAGAGTTAGATGACCCAGGCCTACATGGCTAAGGACTATGAAGCGTGAAGTTGGAGATGATGAATGGAGAAGTATTGACTTAAAAGCTCAAGACAGACACGATTGGCGAAATCTAACCGAGGCCTTTTGCGTTAATAGGCGTAAGAGATGATGATGATGATGATGAGATGATGATGATTAAAAAAAAAAAAC
>NC_090754.1:74017878-74029445 GCF_036898095.1 Palaemon carinicauda
GTATGTATATATATATATATATATATGTATATTTATATGCATAAATATATATATATATACATATATATATATATATATATATAAATATAAACATATATATATATATATATGTATATATGTATATATATATATATATATATAGTGTGTGTATGTATATAAATATATGTATATGTATATATGATATATATACATAAATATATGTATGTACATATGTATACATATATATATATATATATATATGTATATATATATATATGTAAATATATATATATATATATATATATGTATGTAAGTATGTATATATATGTATATATATGTGTATATATACATACATATATATATACATATATATATATATATATATATAGGGGACATGTTTGAGGCCTTTATTCTACAGTGGACTAGTAACGGCTGATGATATATAAGCATCTTTACTGCATTTTATTAATTTTCCTATTTTCCTCTTTATATCGATAATATTCCACATGGTATATGCAAACAGTTTATATTCATAACTTTACTATTTTTTTCTCGTGAGGTCATTACATGTTCAAAAAACACTTTTGTTCCCTAGATTCTAATCACATCTCCCACACTTCTTTCAGAGATCCTGCTACATTGTTTTCTTCACCTAAAATTTCGATTCTCCACTTTCTTTTGCCAACACTTAATATAAACCACCACCATCCTTCCACATTCATAGTTGATCTCAATCTTATTTTTTTACGATTCTGCGTGTATCTCATAACCATATTCTTACAAGTCTCATTTACAACTTTCCTCCTACAAAATCTTTATCCAAATAATTTTACCAGTCTCCAAACCTTTTCTTCACTATCAACAATCAAGGTTGAATGATCAGCAAACATGCAATATCTCTATCAATTCAATTAAATGCTTTGTATAAGTTCATGTTAAATATATAAAAAAAACCTTAATCTCCCCACTTCTTCCTCAGAAACTAGCAATGTTCTTCTAATATCAATCCTTCTAATATTTACTTTACCTTGTTCAATAAAAAGCTAACATCAATTTGCCAAAGAATGCTAAATATTGTTGTTCACATAACCACATATATAATATCTCTTTATCACATTTCGAAAGCTAAATATTGTTGTTCATATAACCACATATAACATATCTCTTTATCATATTTCTTCTATGTGTAAAAGGCCAGTTATCTCAAGTCCTACTAATCTGAAACATATCTTTCATCACTATGCCAAAGCATCTTTTATCGCCTTACCAATCTCCAATCTTTTTATTTCATCCTATGTACACGACCCGTCAAATATGACGGCTAAATATTTAGATAGATAAGATATGTGCATACACGCACACGCACACGCACAGATTTAACCCTTACCATCACCTCCTCCCTACCTGAAGTTCGGGGAGTTATACGTCTGGCAATGCCATTGGGCGTGACCGAGAAGAAATATACATAGCCAGACACTTGCTCTTTATTATATAAGAGAGATGCCGTAGAGATGGATCTAGCTTGCGTTAAATATTACCAAGGGCAGCTGTAACGACAACTGAGTGGTTACAATTTAACAGTGCATTATTTACTGTACAGTAATCGCTCTTCCAAAAGGCTGATGGGTTCTTTTGCCAACTGACAGCGCTTGCCTGCAACCTGGGCGAACTTCTCCCGTGTGTAAACAGAGAAGGTTTCGATTGCACCAGGCACCTTTCCAATCACTCACATGAATACGAGATTGTAAACAGAACGAGACAAACCGGGAACTAACAGAGAGAGAGAGAGGAGAGAGAGAGAGAGAGAGAGAGAGAGAGAGGTCAAGTGGTTCCTAAGAAAGATTTTCCCAACCCCGGCCCCCTATGCTTTCATTTCATAATCACTATTTGTGCACAAGTGCAATGGAATGCGCAATATTGAAACGAAAAATTAAATGTCGACAACATAGTTAATGAAAAATTTAAATATTGACAACATAGTTGATAGAAAAATTTAAACAACATAGTTAAGAGAAAAATTAAATATCGACAACATAGTTAATAAAAAATAAATATTGAAAACACTTAATAAATAATTAAATAGAAAAACATAGTTAATAAAAAATAAATATCAACAACATAGTTAATAAAAATTAAATATCGATAACATAGTTCATAAAAAAAATATCGAAACCACAATTAATTAAAAATCAAATATTGAAACATAATTAATAAAAAAATATCGATAACGTAGTTAAATTACCTCCTGTACTAGACACCCAATTACTTACCTAAAACTACCAAGCAGCAAGAAATAAGTTCGTTAGTAACAAAGAAGACTATTAAAAAGATCAGATCTGCTGAATTCCATTCTACGTAGTTTCATCGCTGATTTAATAAATACAAAACAATAAAGATCAAGCAGAGAAATAAGGTCATCAGAGTACGAAAATATACATTAGAGACCATGGAAAATTAAAATTGCATCACAGGTTGCTTTGAAGTCAACAACAGCTTTTCTTTTTTATAAAATAAACAAAAGATTCTTTGCTAGAAATACATTCCAGAGCTTTTGAAATACGACAGTTTATTTTCGAAATTAGTTTGATAAATATCACGACCATTTCATTAGTTTGTCTATTAGTTGCTTGTTCGTGTATTCAAGTGTATATTTCGTGGGTTATATATCCAAAATGTCCCTTTATTGGTGGTGTGTATTTAAGCAGATAACCCTTCAATTGTATGTGTAACTAGAGAGACACTCAGTAGAGCGCAGACCTCTCCAGCCATAGCTTATTTCTCAACCTTTTGCTCGACCTTGACCTTTGACCAAATATGTATTATTTAGTTTGCATTTTCATACTCTCAAATATAAACCAAGTTTGAAGTCGCTGTGACAACGATGTCCAAACTAATGGCGGACTACGTGAATTGGACATTTTGCTTGTCAGTGACCTTGACCTTTGACCTTGACCTTCCAGTATTTAATAATTTACTGCTTTTTACCTAACAGTTAATCCTCGCAAGTTTCATTATTCTACGGTTAAAATTGTGGCCAGGAAGCTGTTCACAAACAAACAAACACACAAACAGAGGAGAAAACATTACCTCCTTCCAACTTCGCTGGCGGAGGTAATTATGTACAGGAAATTGAACTTTCATTTCAACACATCTAACCATATCTCAAGAGATATTGATGTTTTCCTTTTTTCTACTAATATCATACCTCGGACATCACTACTGGTTATAATATTCCTTATTTGCATTCCTTATTTGCATACCTTAAAAGTATTCCTTATTTGTATGCCTTAAAAGTATTCCTTATTTACATGCCTTAAACGTATTCCTTATTTGCATGCCTTAAAAGCATTCCTTATTTGCATTCCTTAAAAGTATTCCTTATTTGCATACCTTAAAAGTATTCCTTATTTGTATGCCTTAAAAGTATTCCTTATTTACATGCATTAAGAGTATTCCTTATTTGCATGCCTTAAAAGCATTCCTTATTTGCATACCTTCAAAGTATTCCTCATTTGCATACCTTAAAAGTATATCCTTATTTGCATGCCTTAAAAGTATTCCTTAATTGTATGCCTTAAAAGTATTCCTTATTTACATGCCTTAAAAGTATTCCTTAATTGCATGCCTTAAAAGCATTCCTTATTTGCATGCCTTAAAAGCATTCCTTATTTGCATACCTTCAAAGTATTCCTTATTTGCATACCTTAAAAGTATATCCTTATTCGCATGCCTTAAAAGTATTCCTTATTTGCATGCCTTAAATGTATTCCTTATTTGCATGCCTTAAAAGTATTCCTTATTTGCATGCCTTAAAAGTATTACTTATTTGCATGCCTTAAAAGTATTCCTTATTTGCTTGCCTTAAAAGTATTCCTTATTTTCTTGCCTTAAATGTATTCCTTATTTACATGCCTTAAAAACATTATCTACCTTTCCTTTTACCAAAACAAGCAATAGGGCATTCCTGGATGGGATATAGTGGAAAGTTTCACAAACACCAGATCCCAAGGTAATAATCATCGTATTCCAAAATAGATTTATGTAAGGAACATATTTTAAACGAGCCAGTTATACCGCCGAAGAAAATACTGCATTCGAAACTATCAAAAATAGATACAGACTCTCAAAAAAAAATTGCAGTTTACATGATTAGAAACCCTTTGGAGAGAGAGAGAGAGAGAGAGAGAGAGAGAGAGAGAGAGAGAGTTATTATAAATAAAAAAAGTTACTCAGAATCTTGAGAGATAAGCATTATATGCGCGCGCGCATACACACATAGAGAGAGAGAGAGAGAGAGAGAGAGAGAGAGAGAGAGAGAGGGGGGGGGGGTTAACATTATTGGAATTTAATCTGAAGTGATACTCTCACTGCACTGCAAACTTTAAGGAATTCCAAACTAGAGAAAATACCCCTGCAAAGGAATGCAATACTGCATCTGAACTCAAATAGCATTGCGCATCTTGCAAGACTGTAAACTTTTTAGGAAATATGAAACTCCTTTTCTAACGGTAGAGAGGACAGATATCAATCATCAGCTGATTTCTTTTTCTATTTAAAAATTATAATTTCCATAAGTAGACAGATGTGTTAACGTTCCTGATTGGTGAACGCCAGGCTGGGGTTAAAGTCCCGCTCAAGCTCGTCAGTTTCTTTGATCGTTGCAACCTCACCATCCTCATGAGCAAAGGATGAGTGGTTTGGGGGGGGGATATAGATCTACCTGCTGAATCATTAGCAGCCTTTTCCTGGCTTTCCTTTGTCCTAGGTTGGGTGGAGAGGGGGCTTGGGTTCTTATCATATGTATATATGGTCAGTGTCTAGGGCATTATCCTGTTTGATGGAGCAATGTCACTGTGTCTAGCCTCTGCCATTCACGAGCGACCTTTTAAACATCATTTAGATATGTGAAAGTGAAGGCACTACATTTCTGCTTGATTATATCAATTCTTTTATTTATAGAGAGGCGAGCGTACGCGCCCTTTTCTTTATTTTCGGGTTAGACTTTGTTTATAACTCTTGACTAGCAAGCATTTCAAGAAAAATGCTGTTAGTAAGTACAGCAAACACCGTTTCAGAAATTCTAATGATATTACCGATAAACAGCCCCCCCCCACAACCACACCCAAATAAACAATCAGTGAGAGAGAGAGAGAGAGAGAGAGAGAGAGAGAGAGAGAAGGCATAGTTACATAATGTGTTTCTCATTCATTATGGAGGAATCACACAAGTCATTTCTTGTCCGAGGTTTCCGCCAACCTTCAGCCGATGATAGCGAGCGAAAGCGTTTGTAGCGTCACATTACGATATCGCAGTTCAAGGAGCAAATGGGGGAAAAGTTAAACGAAACCGGTCAGCTGATATCGTCATGGCGCCAAGAAATTTTTTAACTGCTGCAGTAATATTACGCGAAGTGAAAAATTCTATACCTACCACAGGATGAACAAAGCCAATTTTTATTATCTCTTGAGACTTGTTGGACCCAAGATTGTGTTTACATATGACGTCATGCTCTCTGTTTATAAGCGCTGCGTCCCGTCCAGTAGGGAAGCCAATATCTCAAGTAACAACCTTTCTTGCTTTCCATTTTGGGCAGCAACGGTTCGCTGCTGGCAAAAAAGAAAGAAAAAAAAAACGTGTGATTCCAGCTTTAAGTTATCTAAAAATTGCATTGCTCATATTTTTAATGTTACGTGTGATTTAGTAACAGTAAATCTAATTTCCTCTTTAAATTCCTTGCAGAATACCAAATAGTGTTCTTCAAACCTTCAATTTTCTAACTTTTCTTGTCTTTTCCTGATTAATAAAATCCCCACATCTATAACCAATTATATTTTTTACCATTACACGCACTCTCTCTCTCTCTCTCTCTCTCTCTCTCTCTCTCTCTCTCTCTCTTTCTCTCTCTCTCTTCATTTACGCATTTTCTGACGTGCACCTGATTTCTTCTTTCATAAATTTTACCTCTCATTTTTCGACCCAAACTTTTCAAGAACTTAATACGAACAAGAGTTTCCCAACATCTTTCTTAATCAAGTAAAGTGGTTTGCATTTTTCCTATACCGGTAAACTAAACAAGTCTGTAGTCCACTTTTCGAGAAGAAACAACGACAGTTGGTAATTTCCATTACATAAAGTGATTTGCTATTATTTTTCTTCGCAAACTGGAACAATTTGTTACCCTAATCATTTATAAAGTAGCACAGTTAACCAACTCTCCACATGAATTATCTAACTTTGCCATCTTTTCATCATAATAGCATAATAGTTGGCCTTTCCTTTCCTTGAGTTACTAAGTGGATTTGTAGTTTTTTTTATACGAACGTCTTTAAAGAAGAACTGCATATTTCATACTGTTCAATTCTCTCTCTCTCTCTCTCTCTCTCTCTCTCTCCTCTCTCTCTCTCTCTCTCTCTCTTAGAAAAGAGAAATCTATTTTTACTTTCCTGAGAATAATTAATTACAGCAGAAATATCACACATAGCCCTTTTAGAGGTTTAAAGGTCGCTCATGAATAGATGAGGATGCCTGAAAACTTTAAATCAATCAACCAATCATGAATAGATGAGGCAATGGACAGTGACAATGCTCTAGAGACTGACTATACAGTATATGCATATAAGCAGTGCCTAACTCCCTCTCCACCAAAGCTACGACCAGAGAAGGCCAGACAATGGCTGCTGATGACTCAGCAGAGAGACCTATAGGCTCCCCCAAAACACCCAATCCCTGGCAAGCAAAAAGGGTTAGGTGCAGCACTACAAGAAACTATGAAGCTAGAACGGGTCTTGAACCCCAATATAGCAGATCACTAGCCAGAGATGTTTCCAATAGGCTACCACAACCCGAAGTAATAAATATACTCGGTTATTAGCAATATAGAACCTCCATCTAAAGAAACTGAGATATAACACTAAACGTAGGACAGCGAAGGGAAAAATAAAATCAATTAATTGTATCCCCTTTTTTATCAGGGGAACTATATGATGGATACAAAACTGCAAATAAACGCATGCCGTATACCGATACAATAACCAAAAAAATAACACGTTCCCATTAATCATTAATTAATGATCAAACACAGCACACAATGATTACTTTAATCCCGACCATGCCCAACAGCACTCATCAAACATCAATTTCATCTTTTTTTTTCTTTTTAATAAACTAAACGGAACAAAGAAAAAAAGAAGAAAATAGTTCGTCTATGGCAGCATTAATCACGAACCGTTACTGTTGCTGTCAGTTCGCTAATGACCATTGGTCAGAGACTCGTCAATTGTACCCTCGACCCCTGTTAGATACATTATTATTATTATTTAATATTTTATTATTATTATTATTATTATTATTATCATTATTATTATTATTATTAATTGTTAATTATTATCATTATCACTATCATATTATTCTCATTATTATGTGCGGAAAGGAAAGAAGGCAAAATAAAATATTTTAAAAACAGCAATAACTATTTCTTATATTAAGCTATAAAATACTTAAAACAAAACAAGAGGAAGAGAAATAAGATAGATTAGTGTGTCCGAGTATAGCCTCAAGCAAGAGAACTCTAATCCAAGAGAGTGGAATATTCTGTAGGTTTTAATCCGCCATAAAGATCAACAGTTAATGATCGACTGAATATGGAATATAATTATCATCCATCAATATTTTTTATTGTAATAAAAACGAAAATAAAATATTATAAATTAATGCTAAGTAATCTGGTAAGTATAGCATTGGCAAAGATTGACAATAATTATATCAAGTATAGTTACCATGATTATCAAATAACTTTCAAAAATTGTACGATGGCAATAAATAATAATAATAATAATAATAATAATAATAATAATAATTATTATTATTATTATTATTATTATTATTATAATTTTACCATTATTATAACAATAAGTTATAATAATAATAATAATAATAATAATAATAATAATAATAATAATAATAATAATATTATTATTATTATTATTATTTGCTAAGTTACAACCCTAGTTTGAAGAGCAGGATGCTATAGGCCCAAGGGCTCCCACAGGAAAAAATAGCCCAGTGAGGAACGGAAATAAAGACATAAATAAACTATAAGAGAAGTACTAAACAATCAAAATAACATATTTAAAGAACAGCAACATCAAAATAGAACTTTCATAGATAAACTACAAAAAGAGACATGTCAGCCTGTTAAAAAAAATAAATAAATAAACATTCGCTGCCACTATTATTATGAAAACAGACCAATAGTAAATTTAAAATGACACCAGTGATAGAATTAATAACGCGAAAAATTAAGACATCTGACATCCTAATGACAACCAAGTCATTAGGCATGAGACATTGAAGATTAACTTTACGTCTTAAATGTCTCAATCTTTACATAGAATGTGCTTACGAAAAGGAGGAAAAGCGGCGAGAGAGAGAGAGAGAGAGAGAGAGGAGAGAGAGAGAGAGAGAGAGAGGGGGGGGGGGGGGATGGGGTTTATGAAATCATATATATAAAGTATTTACATGCATTTTATACACAATTAGAAAAAGTCTTTGGCTTTTTAAGGCTAAAAAGATATACTCTGTCAAAATAAGTCAGATCATCTGATGTGAATTACTAATGATTAAGCACATTATGATTAATCGCGATGAACATCTTTATCATTACTTATTCTCTTGGAAACTTTCGTCAGAGCAAATCTTTATCTTTAAAACAGGTTAAATTAAAAAAAAAAAATACGCGAATCAGAATATACAAACAAACATATGTAAATTTACAAGGAAATAACATGCAAGTATTTACGGGCATGAATGTGCACACGCCTTCCCCCAACTTAGAGACGCGCACACAGACAGAAAATCGTAAAAATGAATTGGCGCATATTTCACGGATGAAGTTGGCCGGGCACTCTTCAAATCTCCAGTGTTTACATTTATACTCTCAGGCCCGCCTCTTCTTCCTCATCCTCATTCTGGCATTGCAAGTCTCTCTCTCTCTCTCTCTCTCTCTCTCTCTCTCTCTCAGAATACCTGGTTCATACAATGTAATATTCATGATGAAAATATACAAATAAAAATCCAAATTACCTCTCTCTCTCTCTCTCTCTCTCTCTCTCTCTCTCTCTCTCTCTCAATTCCTGCTTCATACAATATAATATTCACGATGAAAATATAAATAAAAATCCAAATTACCCCCTCCTCTCTCTCTCTCTCTCTCTCTCTCTCTCTCTCTCTATTCCCCCTTGCTTCATACAATATATTTATGATGAAAATATACAAATAAAAATCCAAATTACCCCCTCCTCTCTCTCTCTCTCTCTCTCTCTCTCTCTCTCTCTCTCTCTCCCTCTCTCTCTCTCTCTCTCCCCACTTCAGATTAGAAGTAATTACGTACACCAAACCCTTCCACTTATCTTATTCGTCATCGACGCATACCATCTTTTTAATAAGAAAACCCATATTCACTAACATGCATCCTTGTTTATAAACAACCAGACACGCAAAGAAATAAGATCCCGATAAGAAAACGATTCCAAGAGGTGGCAAATCCTTTCTTTTTTTTTAACTTGATGAAAAAAGTTAGATGCGACTGAGCGTACTCAATGGATATTGCTTTAGCCAACATACCTGGAAAGCTATATGGGGCAGTTTTATATGAGAATTATATTGTTAACAGTAAAATCTCCCTTATATAAAAAAGAGCAATTATCTGGCTATATACAGTATTTTATAGGAATATAATATACATATATATATATATATATATATATGTGTGTGTGTGTGTGTGTGTGTGTGTGTGTGTGTGTATCTTTTCGGTCACCCTCAGTGGCATTGCAAGGCGTATAAATACTCGGACTCTCCCGTCTCTCAGGTAGGGGGAGTGGGAGTAGTCATACCAAGAGCAAAGATGGAGGGTTGAAAAGGATTGAATTAGTGCATGCATATCTATCTAAATATTTTTCGTCATTTTTGACGGATCTCGTAGACTAGTTTATAAGATAAGAGCAGAGATGACTTAAACAGGAAGACTGACTTCTTTAAGTAAAAATGGCACTAAGACAAGGGTGAAATATGCCTCCAAGGCTGATTTAATGGAATAAGAAGTCATGGAAATAATAAGTGGGGTGGTGAATGGAAATTCAGATAGATAATGTTTGGAGATTATAAATTCTTTGATAGGGTAATGTGAAGAGAAGTTGCAGAGATCAGTGAAATATTTACCAAGCATTTTCATTTTGAAAAAGGTTAATAATACATTAGCAAAATTAATGTTTTCAAAGTGAATGAAAGCAGGTATAGTCCAGCAATGAGAGTTAATCTGGGTGATGGAAGACTGGAAAAGGTCTGTTAGTATGGGTAATTTAGGAATAATTCTAAAGGATGAGACAAAGCAGGAGAAATGACGCTAAAAAAAAAAAAGAGGAGTGACAAGAAAAAGTGTGTTCATAGAAAATACATTTATGAGTTTAAACTAACTCTCCTTCACAGAAGTCACGTGGATGTTGAGCTGTTCAGGAATATAGTTGGAGCAATACTCATGGAATCATAAAGGATAAGAATGCAGAAAAACACATGAAAATATAATTAAAATGTGTCATATGTTATATTTAACAACATAAATATATCAATGATTGTCAAGAGTATAATTTCTCTTATCAAGTATTAGCAGCATGAACGAGAGGGAGAAATAAATATTAGCTACATACAGGTCAAAAAAGATGCTGGACTGGAAGTTCCAGGAGAGAGTGTATAGTAGACACAAATAAGTGGCTCAGTAAATATATAGAAATGGAAACACGACTAGTGAACCCTCCAAGAACAGTAGAAAACACATGATGCTGTGTAGGTATTAGCAAAACGAATACCCTAGATTCGGTAGGTGAAGGATAGCCGCAAGAGTCAGTCTCCTCTTCTGAAACTGCCCTTTAAGAAATTGCCTTCCAGTCTTTGGCACACATCCTACCGCCTTCCTTGTTTCACTTTGCCTGTGACTTAACTTTTCGCATCTTGCCACCATCTCTTTTATCTACTCCCAGATACTCGTGTGAATCGACCTCTACACTTCCTTCACCATAAATTGTATAATGGCATTCACTGATCCATCTTCCTGGTTTATATATATCTCGTGTCCTTAATATTCCTCACATCTACTGCAACTTGATTCTCTTGGTATCAATTCCAAACCCTTATTAGCGACGGCAGCCTCACTTTACTGCCCCAAATCAGTATATCACCTGCCAACATCAACACCACATACCATTCATAACTCATTTTCTCATAAAACAAACTTGGCATCCAATGTCCTTTCTTTGATCTTTTGCATCACTCCATATATAACGATGTTGCATTTAATTTTATATATATATATATATATATATGTGTGTGTGTGTATATATATATATATATATACACACACACACACACACACATATATATATATATATATATATATATGCACATTTAGATACGTATGCGTGCGTGTGTTTGTGAGTGTTGTTCTTGTGGGTTAATAAACAGTACATATTATATAGCTCTCTCTCTCTCTCTCTCTCTCTCTCTCTCTCTCTCTCTCTCTATATATATATATATATATG
>NC_090754.1:74029945-74034945 GCF_036898095.1 Palaemon carinicauda
AGTCAATTATTCTTTTACACCTGTTAAATAAAGTGGCCGGTTAGCCAACGCAATCAGTTACCGTCTATTAGGATCTCGTTAGTTTGCCAACAATGAGGTGAAACTAATTAAAACAAACAGTGGTAACGCGTTCGCCTAGCATTCCCATGGCAGCAGATAGATCCAGCCCGGGGACCGCGACTTTAGATGTTTCCTGGGAAGCCACTGCTGTGATTGTGCACCACAGCGGAGTGTTGGGGTTTGCGTGACTGACGTTCTGGTGAGCCTCTATTATGATGAAACCGGAACTGTAACCAGATACCTTCATTTTTTTACCTTACTTCCAATTGTTTAGCAATCAATTATGGACTTGAGGGTATTTATACCAGGCATGATTCCTACTGCATAAAGGAACGATTTCTAGGTTGGATTGATTGATTGATTGATTGAAAGTTTTCTGGCATCCTGACATCTAAGGTCATTGACGCCGATACCATTTACTGTATATGAAAATTAAAAGAGAATTCGATTAAAACCATAAAAATTAAGAAGTCATCAAAATAGTTATAGAGTTTTCAGAAGACCTGCTTCTGAAATAAATCTAAAAATTCCGCTCGCATAGTAAGACACATCATGTCCAAGAATCTTGGCAAGGATAAAACCTGCCATCCTCAATCTCGAGCCTCAAACAGATATCTATTTCTTAAGTTAGTAAAATTAGGGCATTCGGTCAACAAATGCCTCACTGTTAAAGGTACTAAGCAGTCCTCGCAGTACGGTTGGTGTTGGCCCTTCAGCAGAAACTCGTGTGTCAACCGTGTGTGACCAATACGGAGACGACAAAGAGTCGTCTCCCATTTTCGGGGAATCATGTTATACCTCCAAGGTGATATGATATTTGTTACTTCCCTCATTTTATTGCCGTCTTGACTGTCCCCAGTGCTGTTGCCATTTATCACAAACCAATTTCTTGATGTAAGGTAGGAGATCGTTACATGGAATGGGATACCTCCTTGGTAGCAACTCGGATGCCGCATTCTTCGCCAGTAAATCTGCCTTCTCATTCCCAGACACACCTACATGTGCTGGAAGCCCAACAAAATCGAACAGTTATACCTTTCCGTCCAATAATAAAAAGCCATTCTAAAATCTTTAAAACTAGAGGGTTACTAGAATTAAAAACTTCTAAAGCTTGAAGAACACTCCTTGCATCACTAAAAATTGTAAAATTACCCTCCTTTTCCAAAGCTATTTTCTCAATAGCGGTTAATATGCCATACAGTTCGGCAGTAAATATGGAAGCTGTTAGAGGAAGTGCACCTCTACAATTAAAATCATTACTATGTACTCCAAATCCAACGCCAGCATCAGATTTGGAGCCATCAGTATATATAAAAGTCGATCCCCTATGTTCTTCGACATGTTCCATAAAAAGAGACCTGGATTCTAAGTCAGTCATATTCTTCTTAACTCCAATAAAGTATTTACAAAAAGATATGTCAGGTAATTTCCATGGAGGCGTTGATGATAACTTGAATGGAAGTACCCTTATTTCTAATTATATCCAGACTATTTAAAAATCGTTTCACCCGAAAGCCATAAGGTTGAGGAAATTTTGGGTGCAACTCAAAGTATGATGCGTGTCTTACAAGGCTTGCAGTCTGAAAGGCTAGAGAGCTAGGGAGTCTTTGCATTCTAAACCAATACCGAAGAATGGAAGACATTCGGTAAAGGTCTAGAGGTAACTCTCCAGCATCAACAAGGAGACTTGGGATAGGCGAGGTTTTAAAAGCTCCAGTAGATAATCTAATACCTGCATGATGTATAGAGTCTTATATTTTTAACCGGCTTGGGGTGGCTGAAGAATATACCTCACAACCATAACTAATTTTGGAAAAAATCAAGGCCTTGTATAATTTTAAAATAGTATTGCGGTCTGCCCCCCATGATGTATGGGACAATACTTTTAAGATATTCAGAGCTTCAACACATTTAGCTTTTAGCGCTTTTAGGTGAGAAACCCATGTAAGTCTACAGTCAAATATCAAACCTAAAAATTTGGTTTCCGATACACATGGTATCCGTTGACCTTTAATGTATATATCCGGGTCTGGATGTACTCCCCGGATACGAACAAAAATGGACAATGGTAGTTTTACTTGTCGAGAACTTAAATCCATTCATGTCAGCCCACTGGATAATTTTATCAATAGAGAGTTGGATTTTTCTCTCAACCATTGCCATTCTAGTGCCAGCAAATGATATTGAGAGATCATCCACAAATAGTGTTGAGAGAACATCCTGGGGAATGGCTGAGGATATCCCATTAATTGCTAGTGCAAAAAGGGTTACACTCAGCACACTACCCTGAGGAACTCCTTCTTCCTGGCACTTACTCTCTGATAGAGTTTCCCCCACTCTCACTTGAAAAACTCTATGTGAAAGAAATGCCTGAATAAATAGTGGCAGCTCTCCTCTCAATCCCAATTCATGAATGGGTTTTAAGAATACCATATCTCCATGTGGTATCATATGCCTTTTCAAGGTCAAAAAAATACTGTAACATGGTGCTGTTTGGAAGCAAAGGCTTCACAAATAGAAGACTCAAGTCGTATCAACACATCAGTCGTTGAGTGCATTTTTCGGAATCCACATTGAATCGGTGATAAAATACCTTTCTTTTCAAGGTACCATATCAGCCTTGCATTGACCATCTTCTCCATGATTTTACATAAACAAGATGTCAATGCAATAGGACGATAGTTTGCTGCTAAAAACTTGTCTTTACCGGGTTTTAAAAAGGCTAAAATAATGGCTAGTTCCCAAACACTTGGGTAGCTATGATCATGCCATATTCTATTAATAATACTTAAAATAAATAGCTTTGTATTAAAATGTACATGTTTAATCATTGCATATGGAATTCCATCGGGTCCAGGGGGCTGTATCGTTGCAATGAGCAAGTGCGGAATCAAATTCTCTTTCAGTGAAAGGAGAATTATACGGACTCTTCCCTTCTTGTTGCAAAATTTAAAATTTTCTTTTCTTCAGTGCTCCTATACTGGTGACCAGGGGCTCCTTCACACTTGCTGGATACATTTGAAAAATGATTAGCCAGGACATTGCTAACTTCATTTGCTTCAGTTACATACTGGCCATTCACCTTCAACACTGGTGGTGGGGGTTGGGGGTGAATTTGCCAGCTATCTTTTTTACTTTCCTCCACACAGAAGATGGTGGTGTTCTACTGTTAATGGAGGAAACAAAAGACATCCATGACTGGCGCCTTGCTTCTTTCATGGCACGACGGAACTGTGCTCTACATTTCTTGTACATAATTAAATTCTCATCAGTTCGGAGTCTACGCAATCGTGTTAGAGATCTTCTTGTGGCTCTGTGGAGTGCAGTTAGTTCTGAAGACCACCACGGGACTGGTCGTCGTTTGAATAATCCTGTTGTTTTGGGAATTGAATTGACTCCTGCTGTATGAAGAGTTCCATTCAGCAGGTCTATGGCATCATCAATACTTTCAAACTGTTCTGCTCTCCCTTCAATTTCACTTAGCTCAGAAAATTTAACCCAGTCTGCCTTGTCTAGATTCCAACGTGGCGATCTTTGCAAAGGTGGACCCTTGTTGGTGTTTATAATGATTGGTGCATGATCACTAGTATGCCAATCATCTAATGTCCTCCAATCAAAATCAAGAAGGCAGTTAGAGCTTGCAATTGAAAAGGTCAATGCATGACAAAGTACCTGTCTGAACATGGAAGTGCGTGGGCTCTCCTGTATTAAGGAGCCCCACATCCTCATTCTCCACAATTGATGAGATAATATTGCCCCTTGTGTTGGCCAAAACATCACCCCATAAAGGATGTCTACCATTCATATCTCCCAGTAAGAGAAAAGGTTGAGGGAGTTGTTGAATAACTTCTACTAAATCATCATATAAAATATCATCATTTGGAGCTAAGGTACAGAGAGCATATTGTATATTTTCTCCCTATATCAATTTGTACAACAACTGCCTGCAGGGTTGTACGTATAGACATGGGTATTTGGGGAACATCTCGACGAATGTACATGAGACTTCCGCCATGGCTCCCTGCTTGTTGATTATATGGTGTTCTATAGCTAACATACTCTCGAGGACTAGGAGTGTTAGAATCAAGCATACTTTCCTGTAGACATACTATTATGGGGGAATGCTCATGAATTAGGAGCTTAAGTTCTTCATATTTCGCCCCCTCAAAACCCTGACAGTTCCATTGCAAAATGGAGGAGAAAACTATGGATTATTTCTGGAAGACGTCTTGGGTGAGGTCTTCCCATTAGCAGTTTTTAATCTAACATTATTACTTGTAGGTTTCTTCAGAGATGGTCTTGTTATGTTGGGTTTTACGTTGGAGTTTTTCTTTGTATCTTTTTATATATATTTGTTGAGGGGGATGGTGGACCTCAACTTGAATTTCTGATTTATTTAAATTGTCTTCTGGTTGATCGCCAACATCAACAGACAAAACATCATATTTATTTGATGTCATAATTCTAGTATTTCTTATGGAAGGGGGGTGAGAGAGATGGAGGGTCTCTCTCTTTTACGATTAATAGGTTGCAAGTTACCAGTTTTTGTACCTTCCCCACTACAGGTACACCTGATAACTTGGTGTCAGGTGGAATCTCCATTAAATCAGGCAAGGATATGGCCTGGGAGAGGTTAGTACTATCCTTTGTAATGGGGGACAAAGGTTTGATAGTGGTGGGCAATGTCTTTTTGTTGATACTCAATGATAAATCTTTAGGAGGAGATGTTCTTGTCTTATGCAGCACTTTATCAATAGATTGTGAATTCCTTTTTCGAGAACTACCTACAGTAGTAGGTGGGGTGAGATGATTCCCGAGGAACTTTTTCTCCTGTTTTTAATGTTTTTGCATAAGTATTAGATTTATTTAATAATCTTTTGGCATGCCCCACGCTTACATGTTCAATAATTGATTTATTGAGGGCAGCCTCTTCTAACTTA
>NC_090754.1:74039945-74042445 GCF_036898095.1 Palaemon carinicauda
AATAAACATATTGGGTAGGAGCAATAAAATGACAAGAATCTCAAATGAAATCTAAATGAACCCAAAAATACCGTTGACATACACCGGGAGACTTGCAAGAAAATACCGACTCTATTTCTTTGCCTCTCTTCGAGGCAATAACGTCGTTACCCAATTGTGTGTGTGTGTATGTGTGTGTGTTGCAGCTCCTATTGCAGCCCCGATGTCGCCTGCCCAAAGAGCAAAGGTAATAAAAGATGTGAACTCTTTTATTAGGTCGGGGGAAAAATTCAACGTTCGCCAAATAAAAAGATGACATACATTACAGTACGGCTTCTAATATCAACCGATGCACTGCTAGTTTACGTATGTCAATCATTCAACTAACATTCCATAACATATACTACATTATTTTTCTTTATAAAAATTTGAACTAAATACACATGTTTTAAAAACCAAGATAGCCTTGATTTGCTTTATTTTTCTTAATTCAAAGCAAGACGGGAAAAATGCCTAAATTCATCTCCCCTTTCCGGCTTAAGTATTAAAAGAGAAAAATCGATATAAATTATTTCATTATTAATGTTTCGGGGTGAATGACCTAAGATGTCAGGATGCCAGAAAACTCCCAAATAAATCAATCAATCATTATTAATGCTCTACAATTGGCGATAAATATCAAATTCGTCTCTCTTTAAGACCTTGAGACGAAAGAATAACCAATAAATTTATTAACAAGGACCCTGGCAAAGCTCACTCGGTTCCAGGAACACTGCTGTAGCGCCTTACTTCCTAGAAACATGTGTTGGCCACAAGCCAAGTTAAGTGGGTCCTGAGACAAGCACACAATAGGAGACGATTAAGCATCACGTATTTCATACATTCTAGAAAATACTTATACTGGTATGCAGATGAAAAATAAATCATGGCAGCAACAGAAAAGCTAATAACGATATTCTTAGGATGCTGAACTTCATGGTTAGGTTTGTCGCCGCCAAACCACTGGCCTGATTCTTATCAACACTAAGCCCAATTTACGTATGCATATGATAAGATTATCCTAACTCTAAGAGACTGAAAAGGAACAACGTTGATACGACAGCAAACTACAGTATAATTCTAACACGTATGAAAAAAAAATGGACATGAAAAGGACATAAAATAAGAATGAAAGACAATAAATTTATATATTGTTAATTTATTCTCATCATATATATATTTCCTTATTTCCTTTCCTCACTGGGCTATTTTTCCCTGTTGGAGCCCTTGTGCTTATAGCATCTTGCTTTTCCAACTATGGTTGTAGCTTGGCCAGTAATAATAATAATAATTAAGAATAACAGAATAGTTCGTAAAGATTGCTACAGAAGCAGGGAAAGGAAGATGGACTGACGAGCTAAGGAAATTTGCTGGTATAAACTGGCATAGAAATACCATAAACAGACGAAAATGGAAAGACATGTCTGAGGCCTTTGTTCTGCAGTGAACTAGTAAAGGATCGGATGATGACGATGATGATGAAAGTCCAATCTCCGAAATAATAAGTCCTTTTAGTCGGGATTTGCTGTCTCGACCATCACGTGCAATATTTTCCATTTTAACAAGCATGTATTAATGATAATAATGAAAATGATAAGAAAGGCTTATATTTTGTTAGTAAAGCTTTGGATAATACAAATGCATACCTGAAACTGAAAACTTGAATTGAATGTTCCCTATTAACTAATACCACATATCTAATCCGAAGATATATTTATAACATCTATCTGAAAACCACGTCTCTCACAGCTAAGCCAAATTCCTAAGGGCTGAAGAAGCACTGTAAAGACCATTAGGTCATGTTTACAGTGTATCGTACGACACAATATTTTGCTCAAGATAGCCTGGATGTTTTCATTTTATTTCTTGAACTGAAGGGACATTCGTGTTGTCAAGGGCAGATAAAATATTTTAATAATGTTAACTAGAGGGGCACTAAGTAAAGCGTAGACCTCCGACGCGGCAGCTTATTTCTCGACCTTTTGCTCGACCTTCACGTTAACCTCTGAGCTTGATATGTATTAATTGGCGTAGATTTTCATATACTCAAATATGAACCAAGTTTGGAGTCTGTATGACAATGATGTCCAAACTTACAGCTGATTACGTGAATTTTGCTTGACCGTAACCTTGACATTTGACCTTGACTTTCCAAAATTTTATCATTTATAACTTTTTACATAATAGTTAATCCCTGCAAGTTTCATTACTCTAAGATTAAAATTGTTGCCATGAAGCTATTCACAAACAAACAGGGGCGAAAACATAGCATCCTTCCAATTTCGTTGGTGGAGGTAATATTGCTTTGGAACTTTTTGGAACTGCCAAAATCTAAGTCAGGATCACTCATGCAAATTGTGAAGTAATCTTTGTAGCTGTATAATACCATTGCAAAAGGACGACAAATGAAGGTCATAAAGATAATATCTTAAAAACCCGACTAACAATGAAAACTTAACGTACACTTTGGACACGTATAAAA
>NC_090754.1:74049945-74052331 GCF_036898095.1 Palaemon carinicauda
AAACAACTTCTCAGCAAGCTTACAATTTTAAGAACAACACAGCAAGCTTACAACTTCAAGAACAACTTCTCAGCAAGCTTACGATTTCAAGAACAACTTACCAGCAAGCTTTCGATTTTAATAACAACTTCTCAGTAAGCTTACGATTTTAAGAACAACTTCTCAGCAACATTAGGATTTCAAGAACACTCAGCAAGCTTATGATTTTAAGAACAACTCGGCAAGCTTACGATTTCAAGAACAAGTTCTCAGCAATCTTACGATTTCAAGAACAACTTCTCACCAAGCTTACGATTTCAAGAACAACTTTTCAGCAAGTTTGCGATTTTAAGAAGAACTTCTCAGCAAGCCTGCGATTTCAAAAACAATTTTTCAGCAAGCTTACGATTTCAAAAACACCTTCTCAGCAAGCTTACGATTTCAAAAACAACAACTCAGCAAACTTGAAGTATAGCAGAATAATGTAGAATGGCACAGAGCAGTAAAAATATGGGAATTTAACGTACCTTAGGATTAAGGTTTATATCCAAATAAGATGTCTCCGGTTTATTCTTTGGAATATTAAAGTTTCCCGTCCCCAACGAATAAAGGAGAAATATTAAACGTACAAAAATAAACGCAAGAAATTGAGATATGAAAGACGAGAAGGAGACCAAGCCACTATAAAAACTTTAACGTTGTTTACAACTTCCTTGGTAATTTGTTAAATCGGGCAAAAGATGCTTTGCAGATCACTGGCTTAATAATAAGACCTTTAAGAGAACTGGATACGAAAATAAGTGATGGCTGCTTTGGTACTGTTGACTGACATGTTGTAAGGAGGTTATGACAGCTTGACAGAAGTGTATTTATTGAACTAAAAGACAAGTTATGGTAGGGTGGGGTGTTTGAGTATGTGAACTTGCCTTTGGAGGTAAAGAGATCTTGGGCAAATAATAATGATGGTAATGATGATTCAGGATAAATAATAAGGAAAAGGAGAGAACGACATCTTATTATTATTATTATTACCATTGAGGTACTACCACCTGAGAGTTATAGCGTCTTTTGACTGGCCAGTCGGTACTACATTGGATCCTTCTTTCTGGTTACGGTTCATTTTCCCTTTGCCTAAACATACATCGAATAGTCTGGCATATTCTTTACATATTCTCCTCTGTCCTCATACTCCTGACAACACTGAGATTACTAAAGAATTCTTTTTCATCCAAGGGGTTAACTACTGCACTGTAACTGTTCAGTGGCCACTTTCCACTTTCTATGGGTAGAAGAGACTCATTAGCTATGGTAAGCAGCTCTTCTAAGAAGAAACTCCAAAATCAAACCATTGTTTTCTAGTCTTGGGTAGTGCCATAGCCTCCGTACCATGGTCTTCCACTGTTTTGGGTTAGAGTTCTCTTGCTTGAGGGTACACTAGTGCACACTATTCTATCTTATTTGTTTATTTGTCTTCTTCTTGTTTTGTTAAGATTTATATGGTTTATTATTATTATTATTATTATTACTAGTAGTAGTAGTAGTAGTAGTAGTAGTAGTAGTAGTAGTAGTAGTAGTAGTAGTAGTAGTAGTAGTAGTAGTAGTAGTAGTTGCTAAGCTACAACCCTAGTTGGAAAAGCAGGATGCTATAAGCCCAGGGGCCCCAACAGGGAAAATAGCTCAGTGAGGAAAGAAGAATAAAATATTTTAAGAATAGCAACAACATTTAAATAAATATTTCCTATATAAACTCTAAAAATTATAACAAAACAAGAAAGACAGAAATTAGATACAATAGTGTGCCCGAGTGTACCCTCAAACAAGAGAACTCTAACCCATGACAGTGGAAGATCATGGTACATAGGCTATGTCACTACCCAAGACTAGAAAACACTGGTTTGATTTTGGAGTGTCCTCCTAGAAGGAGATATAGGAGATATTTATTTTAATGTTGTTACTCCATAAAATATTTAATTTTTCCTTGTTTCCTTTCCTCACTAGGCTATTTTCCCGGTTGGAGGCCCTGGGCATATAGCATACTGCTTTTCCAACTAGGGTTGTAGCTTAGCAAGTAATAATAATAATAATAATAATAATATTGTTATTAATAGCTAAGCTACAACCCTAGTTGGAAATGCGAGATGCTATAACCCCAAGAACTCCAACAGGGAAAAAAAAACCCAGTGAGGAAATGAAATAAAGTAAATAAGCTTCAAGAGAAGTTATGAACTATTTACATAAAATATTCTAAGAATAATAACAACATTAAAATAGACCTTTTATATATAATCCACAAAGAGAAACTTATTTCAGCCTGTTCAGCATAAAAACATTCGCTGCAAGTTTAAACTTTTGAAGTTCCACCTATTCAACTGCCTGATTAGGACGATCATTCCACAATTTGGCCTTA
>NC_090754.1:74052831-74060331 GCF_036898095.1 Palaemon carinicauda
ACAATTTGGCCTTATTTGGAATAAATTTCCCATTTACTACCATCAGGAAAAAAATTCAGAGCAATTGAAACTCCTTCAAGTTTACAAGACAACGTTGAACAGTTTCCTGGTTATCACAACGGGGAAAATTAAATAAGTAACAAACTTCTTTTATTTTATAAGACAGTGAAAAGAAAACCTTGAACAGTTTTCTGATATGACCACGGGAAAATTAAGTACGAAGCAAAGTTCTTTCATATTATACAAAAAAAAAAAAAAAAAAAAAAAAAAAAAAAAAAAAAAAAAAAAAAAAAAAAAAAAAATCTCCCATCACCAAAACATGATGATTCACATCTTGATTTACGGCCACCATTAAAAAATTATGATTTTTTAACCACTTTGAATGACCATTTCAATCTTTCAATTGGCCTCCACAAAGCACTACAGTAGAAGAGTTGGAAGTCCCAGGCCTACATGGCTAAGAACTATGGTAAGTGAATTGGAAGATGATGAATGGAGAAGTATTGAATTAAAAGCTCAAGATAGAGGCGACTGCCGAAATCTAACCGAGGTCCTTTGCGTCAATAGGCGTAGGAGGAGATGATGATAATGATGAGATATATATATATATATATATATATATATATATATATTTATATATTATATATATATATATATATATATATATATATATATATATATATATATATTCACTTGCTAAGCTATGATGTGTTTGAAACGTTTTCTAGTGATGGTTGCTATAGTCCGGTTAACTTCTAGTGGCCTAACCACCTTCTCTTAGGAATAAAAGCAATAACACATCATATATCACTAACAACAAATTATAGTGGTTCCAAACATGCCACTGCATCCATATCTATGATTTTTACACTCCAGTCTCCCCTTTACTAGCTTTCAGTAATCGACTTGAAATATCCCTCTACAAAGAATATGAGGAAGCATGAGTATAACAAACAATATCTTAGGCATGCCCTTTTCTGTTGATTTTGGGGCTTCATGATAATTAATGGTTAAGCAGTTCTACTGCTGATAGAAGAGATTTGACGTATCACTTACTTACATGCAAATACAACGATAACAATAATAAATAAGAACCAAATAATATTCATAACGCTCATTACATTCAGCATGAACTTGCATATTAATTTATATAAAAATATAATTAAGGTATATAAGATATTTTACAAATAACATATTACCAAACCATTTTAGAACCTGTTTTTATTTCATTCACGTTTATTTCTTTCATAGGTCAAATAAACATACTTTAACGGCCTTCATGCATAAAAGTTAATTAAATCACAGATAATAATACGAAAGAATACCATGGAGTCTTCCTTCATTAATTTCCTTATTCGTTTGGATTTGGTAAAATGAAATACGTGAAATAGAATTAAAATCATCAAGACGCTCCGCCCCTTTTACTCAAGACTATCATTTGAAGCTAATTAATTGTTTGGGAATTATTGCATAACACTTGTCAATTTGCATCGGCTTTCCTTTTCACGATTTTCATTTTTTTTTCAATTTTCCGTTCACGATTTTTATTTTTTCAATTTTCCGTTCACGATATTTATTTTTTCAATTTTCCGTTCACGATTTTTATTTTTTTTTTATTTTCCTTTCACGATTTTTATTTTTTCAATTTTCCGTTCACGATTTTTATTTTTTTTATTTTCCTTTCACGATTTTTATTTTTCAATTTTCCGCTCACGATTTTTATTTTTTCAATTTTCCGTTTCACGATTTCTATTTTTTCAATTTTCCTTTCACGATTTTTTTTTTCAATTTTCCTTTCATGATTTTATTTTTTCAATTTTCCTTTCACGATTTTATTTTTTCAATATTCCGTTCACGATTTTTATTTTTTCAATTTCCCTTTCACGATCTTTATTTTTCCAATTTTCCTTTCACGATTTTTATTTTTTTCAATATTCCGTTCGCGATTTTTATTTTATCCAATTTTCTTTTCAAGATTTAGATTTTTTCAATTTTCCGTTCACGATTTTCATTTTTTTTCCATTTTCCTTTCACGATTTTAATTTTTTTCAATTTTCCTTTCACGATTTTTATTTTTTTCAATTTTCCGTTCACGATTTTTATTTTTTCAATTTTCCGTTCACGATTTTTATTTTTCAAATTTCCCTTTCACGATTTTTATTTTTCCAATTTTCCTTTCACGATTTTTCATTTTTTTCAATTTTCCGTTCACGATTTTTATTTTTTCAATTTTCCGTTCACGATTTTTATTTTTTTATTTTCCTTTCACGATTTTTATTTTTCTAATTTTCCGTTCACGATTTTTATTTTTTTCATTTTCCTTTCACGATTTTTATTTTTTTAATTTTCCGTTCAAGATTTTTATTTTTTCCAATTTTCTTTTCACGCTTTAGATTTTTTCAATTTCCCATTCACGATTTTGATTTTCTTCCAATTTTCCTTTCACGATTTTTATTTTTTTCAATTTTCCGTTCACGATTTTAATCTTTTCAATTTTCCTTCCACGATTTTTATTTTATCAATTTTCCGTTCACGATTTTTATTTTTTCAATTTTCCGTTCACGAATTTTTTTTTTTCAATTTTCCGTTCACGATTTTTTGTTTTTGCAATGATTATTTTACCAAGAAGAAATAAAAGTTTTATTCATTTCACTCAAACCATATCACAGAAACGAAGTCGACCACATAGCTGATTCCCCTATAGAGCACATTTCACATAAAAGGTTTAAATGTCCGCTCATGAATGGCAGAAGCAAGGGACACTGAAATTGCCCTATCAAGCAGCACAATGTCCTAGAGAGTGTAGAGACTGACCATATATACATATGATCAACGCCAAAGCTAGGACCCAGGAGGGCCAGGCAATGGCTGCTGATGACTCAACAGGTAGACCTATAGGCTCCCCCAAATCCACCATCCTTATCTCACAAGGATGGTGAGGTTGAAGCAACCAAAGGAACTAACGAGTTTGAGAGGGACTCAAACCCAAATTGACCTTCACCAGTCAGGGACGTTACCACATCGGCGACCACAATTACAAGAAAAAACGAAGAGAGAGAGAGAGAGAGAGAGAGAGAGAGAGAGAGAGAGAGAGAGAGAGAGAGAGAGAGAGAGAGAGAGAGAGAGACTTTTTATAAGACCTGCAGGACGCCAGAGAAATCTGACACCTTCTATGAGGCATAACAAGGTAATTCGTGGATCAAGATATATCTAAAGCCAGAACAGTATTCTACGCTCTCCTACTTTTAAAAATGATACGCCAGGGATCCATTTCTAATATATGACTTCTTAAACTGATCTGTGGAGATAGGCTACGGAGACACGGAAGGTGAATATCGTACTCTACTCGAGTCCTGAAATATCAGTAGTTATAATGAGTACAGATTATGCAAATTTAAGGTAAGATAATAATATGTTATATATATATATATATATATATATATATATATATATATATATATATATATATATATATATATATATATATACTGTATATGTACATATATATATATATATATATATATATATGTACATATATATATATATATATATATATATATATATATATATATATATATATATATATATATATATATATATATATATATATATATATATATATATATATATATATGAGGCAAATTCTATGTTGTTTCTCTCCCTCTTGTTATTTTCCAATTTTTATAGATTATATATGAAAGATTTTTTTAATGTTATTGTTCTTAAACTTCTCTGTTTTCCTTATTATCTTTCCTCACTTGGCCATTTTCCCTGTTTGAGGCCCTTTGGGCTTATAGTATCCTGCTTTTCCAGCTAGGGTTGTAGCTTGGCAAATAATAATAATAATAATAATAATAATAATAATAATAATAATAATAATAATAACAATTACTTTTAGCGGAATATCGAGAGGAATACCATAAAAGTAGTTGTATTTGTGTTAATTTTCTTTTTTGAGAAATTCGCATTACCAAGGTACAAGAGGCTGTGAAAGTCAGTTCACAAATGCAGAAAAGATTGTGGTATTGAAAACAATGAATTTGGATAAAAGAAAAAAAATTCTATATATATATATATATATATATATATATATATATATATATATATATATATATATATATATATATATATATATATATATATATATACGTGTGTGTGTGTCAAAATATGAGACAAAGGAATTCCAATTTCTCAAAAAAAAAAAATTAATAATCTTAAAAACTCGAAGAAGAAGAAGAAGAAGAAGAAGAAGAGAAGAAGAAGAAGAAGAAGAAGAAGAAGAAGAAGAAGAAGAAGAAGAAGAAGAAGAAGAAGAAGAAGAAGAAGAAGAAGAAGAAGAAGAAGAAGAAGAAGAAGAAGAAGAAGAAGAAGAAGAAGAAGAAGAAGAAGAAGAAGAAGAAGTTCTAAATCCTCAGGGTCAATGATATTATAGATTTGTAACTTCCTTAATATTAAGTGGATTAAGAAACTGAAATGGAATAATTCGAAAGAGATTGTGAAATTCTAAATCCTCCAGATAAAATTAAAAAAAAAGAAGTTAGAAAGACTTCATTTATGAAATTTGGACGCTGAGAACTGGATGACCAATCTGCGTTCCAAGATGTTTTGGTAATCGGCTTATTAGATAAAAGTGCTCAAGGTTTTCTATTTATCTATTTGAAATCACTGAAATTAAAAAAAAAAAAAGTTACGGAATTAGCCTGCAGGCAAAAATAGTTATGAAACTCGATTAATCAAGGGAAACTAGGTTACAAAATTCGAATTCATGAAGTTAAAACAGTATGTAACAGGCTGACATGAGTCTTTTTATAGTTATATACTATTTATCTGTGTTAATATTGTTAATGTAAAATAAAAAAAAAAATCATTACTTCTTGTATCGTTTATATATTTCCTTATTTATTTCCTTGTTTCCTTGCCTCATTTGGGCTATTTTTCCCTGTTGGAGCCTTTGGGCTTACAGCATCTTGCTTTTCCAACTAGGGTTGTAGCTTGGTGGGTAATAATAATAATAATAATAATAATAATAATAATAATAATAATAATAATAACAAACCCATCGAGGTAACCGTGATTATATAAATCATAAAAGGATAAAGAGATTGTTAAATTACAATTCTTAATGGTAATAAAGGTGATTAACTTGAAGCCATGAAGACGACGGGGTTACGGAATTCGAATTCATCGAGGCAAATATGTTAGGAACTTGGAATTCTTGAAGAAACAGATTATGGAATAGGAATGTCTCAGAGCGCAGAAGGTTATGGATGAAAACCATTTAGTATCGATATGGAAAATCTAAAGGGTAGGTAGTAGGTTGGTTAGGGCACCAGCCACCCCTTGAGATACTACCGCTAGTGTTATTGGGTCCTTTGATTGGCCAGACAGTACTACACTGGACTAAGTTTCCCTTTGCCTACACATACACCGAATAGTCTGGCATATTCTTTACATATTCTCCTCTGTCCTTATACACCTGACAACACTGAGATTGCCAAACAATTCTTTTTCGCTCATGGGGTTAACTACTTCATTGTAATTGTTCAGTGGCTATTTTTTTTTCTTTTTTTTTTATAACGGTAGAGGAGACTCTTTAAGCTAAGATAAACAGCTCTTCTAGGAGAAAGCCACTCCAAAATTAAAAAATAGTTCTCTAGTCTTGAGTAGTGTCATAGCCACTGTACCACGGTCTTCCGTTGTCTTAGGTTAGAGTTCTCTTGCTTGAGGGTACACTCGGGGACACTATTCTATCGCATTTCTCTTCCCCTTGTTTCTTTTTAAAGTTTATTGGTATATTCCTAAGATTTATTTTAATGTTATTACTGTTCGAAAGATATTTTATTTAATTGTTCATTACATCTCTCGTTTATTTATTTCCGTACGTCCTTTCCTCACTGGGCTATTTGTCCCTGTTGGAGTCTTTGGGATTATAGCATCCTGCTTTAAATCTAGGATTGTAGCTTAGCAAGTAATAATAACAACAACAACAACAACAATAATAATAATAATAATAATAATAATAATAATAATAATAATAATAATAATAATAATAGCGGCTATAAATATATCAGGAATTATATACCGACATCAAAAGACAAATTAAAATAAATTCCAAGTTGTAAACGTTATGATTTCTCATCAAATTCAACTCAAAAGGATTCTCTGTCGAGGAAATCTCACTTCAAAGCACAAACCTTTTTAAATGCAGCACCTTTTACTCAAATGCCACTTCAATTAGTAACAAGTTCGCTGGAGATAGAATGTTGTCAAAGGTAAATCATAAAATAAAACTTCTGAATGTTTACTCTCCCTCATTTAAAAATACGACGCAATTAAATGCATTATTTAATAACCTTTACTATTGCAAGAAGTGGGGCAAATCCACATACCTGGATATACAAATGAGAAAGGTCAAACTACTATAAAAAGGAAAGCGGTGGCCTGGTGGTAGCGTCCTTGCCTGGTGATTGCCACACTGGGGTTTCGAGTCCCGCTCAAAATCGTTAGTTCCTTTGGTCCCTACAACCTCGCCGTCCTTGTGAGCTAAAGATGGGGGGTTGGGGGAGCCTACATGCCTAACTGGCGAGTCATCAGCAGCCATTGCCTGACCCTCTTTGGTCCTTGCTTGGGTGGAAAGGGGGCTTGTGCGCTAATCATATGCATATATGGTCAATCTCTAAGGCACTGTACTGCTTGATAGGGCAGTGTCACTATCCGTTGCTTCTGCCATTCATGAGCGACCTTTAAACCTTTAAAGTATACACACAAACTCTCTCTCTCTCTCTCTCTCTATCTCTCTCTCTCTCTCTCTCTCTCTCTCTCTCTCTCTCTCTCTCTCTCTCTCTCTCTCTCTCTCTGTCCTCAGATGAATCAAAACACATAAATCTTTCTTCAATATTTTTGGTGCTTAAGCCTTCTCCCATCCCCTAAATCCTTCTTTCTTGGAAAATGGTGATATAAACCGATTAACCTCTCTATATTCTTTTCTTGACTTTCGAGAATATAAAAATCCATTGGGGAGGGGGGCATTTTAACACTTAAAAGACATCAATCTATATATATTTACGTTGTGATATTGCACATTATTTATAGAGTACATCCGAAGTAGGTTAACATTTAATGAAAAATACATCATCCAAAATAACTACAAATGCACATATATACACACTAATACAGTGTGTATATATATATATATATATATATATATATATATATATATATATATATATATATATATATATATATATATATATATATATATATCAAACTTTTGGAATACATATTCCTGTGACGGTCACACACATATTTTATTTTTAAATTCATTGTGATTTTAGTCCATCAAAAACATTAGGTCCGTATTTACGTGTTTCATATTTTGTGATTGGCAATATTCGATTTAATCAATCACAGCTATATGTTTTACAACAAAGCAAGAAAAAAATGCCCTCATACGCACTGTGATTTATACAGTAGGAATTGTTTGACCTTAAAATATTCAAA
>NC_090754.1:74065331-74067831 GCF_036898095.1 Palaemon carinicauda
GCCTGGTATTACGAAAAGGATAGAATTGTCCAGGGAAATCTGAATGTAAAGGATGGTCAGAGTTATGAAAAATCTTATGCAACATGCATAATGAACTAATTGAACGACGGTGCCAAAGATTAATATTTAGATCAGGAATAAGAAATTTAATAGACCGTAAGTTTCTGTCCAACAAATTAAGATGAGAATCAGCAGCTAAAGACCAGACAGGAGAACAATACTCAAAACAAGGTAGAATGAAAGAAATAAAACACTTCTTCATAATAGATTGATCACCGAAAATCTTGTAAGACTTTCTTAATAAGCCAATTTTTTGTGCAATTGAAGAAGACACAGACCTAATGTTTCTCAAAAGAGTCATACAAATTTAAAGAAACATTATCAATACTGAGATCCAGATGTTGAGGAGCCACCGTCCTTGACCTACTTACAATCATACTTTGAGTTTTGTTAGGATTCAACTTCATACCCCATAACTTGCACCATGCACTAATTTTAGCTAAATCTCTATTAAGGGATTCACCAACCCCAGATCTACATTCAGGGGATAGAATTGATGCAAAGAGAGTAGCATCATCTGCATATGCAACAAGCTTATATTCTAGGCCAAACCACATGTCATGTGTATATAGTATGAAAAGTAATGGGCCAAGAACATTACCCTGTGGAACACCGGATATCACATTCCTATACTTACTATGGTGCCCATCAACAACTCTTTGAGATCTATTACTTAAAAAATCAATAATAATGCTAAGAAACGACCCACCCACTCGCAACTATTTGAGTTTGAAAACAAGGGTCTCATGATTAACACGGTCAAAGGCAGTACTAAAATCAAGGCCAATCATACGAACTTCCTGACCACAATCAAGGGATTTCTGTACAGCATTGGAGATTGTAAGAAGGGCATCACATGCTCCAAGGCCTTTACGGAAACCAAATCGCAAACTAGGGAATAGATGATTAACTTCAGCAAACCTATTAAGACGTTTTGCCAGAAGACGTTCAAAAACTTTAGATAATATGGGAGTTATGGAAATTGGACGATAATCAGTGGGACTTGAGCTACCACAAACACATTTACATAGAGGAGTAACATTACCAATTCTCCAACAAGTGCTAAATGTAAGTATGCATGTATGTATGTATGTATGTATGTACTTATATCCATATTATTTATCTGCTCATTAACACCCCCATACAATTATTCTTTTCTTTGGAAGGGGTAGGTCTTCACCTTTCTGTCTGTTATTTTGTTTTATTTGTCTCTAATGCCCTCATAGGTCAGAGGGTTCTTTGTGAAAAAAAAGAAGAGTATACGGTATATTACAATTAACAATTGGCATAAATTCACAAATCTCAAATAATTTGCAAAAACCGCAAAATCTTAAGATAAATTATCTTTCAAAACTATAAGGACTGACACTATACGAAACCTTCATCATGAAAAGTCATTAAAACTCGAAAATTATCAGCCTATCTCCAATGACAACTGATCAGTCATCATTAACACTGAAGAGATAAGAAAATCCCACTAATAAAAACACTTTCAAACTTCCGACGACGTTGAAGTAAAGAGAGTTACTGCATCAATCATCGTCAGAGAAGAGGTCACACAAATAGCACCAGCAGAAGACTCTTGTCACTCGGGGATCAATCATTAGCGAAAGTTTTCGCAACACAGGCTAAACGTAAAAATGTCTGTGGAACGCGAGAGAAGTCCTGTAACCAAAACGCCCCTGCAACACAATCGTCCAGAGTAGTTTTTGCAACACAATCATCAAAAGGAATTTTTGGAACAATAGTCCAGTCATTTTTGCAACACAATCACCCACATAAATTTTTGCAACACAATCACCCACAGAAATTTTTGCAACACAATCATCCAGAGCAGTTTTACAATACAATCATTCAGAGTATTTTTGCAACACAATCGTCCAGGGTATTTTTTGCAATACAATCTTCCAGAGCCATTTTTACAATACAATCGTCCAGAATAATTTTTGCAATGCAATCGTCCAGAGTTATTTTTGCATTACAAACGTCCAGAATAATTTTTGCAATGCAATCGCCTACAGTAATTTTTGCAACACAATCATCCAGAGTAATTTTTTTACAATGCAATCGTCGAGAATAATTTTTGCAACACAATAGATCAGAGCAATTTTTACAATACAATCGTCCAGAATAATTTTTGCAATACAATTGACCACAGTATATTTTGCAACATAATCGAAGAGTAATTTTTAAAATGCAATCGACCAGAATAAATTTAGCAATGAAATCGTCCAGAATGAATTTTGCAAAACAATAATCTAGTCATTTTTGCAACAATCATCCAGAATAAATTTTGCAACACAAGCGGCCAAAATAATTTTTGCAACGCAATCGTCCACTCATTTTTGCAACACAATCGTCCAGAAAGGTTTTTGTAAAACAGTCGTCCAGAGTAATTTTTGCAGCACAATCGTACAGAGTATCTTTTGCAACACAATCT
>NC_090754.1:74072831-74077831 GCF_036898095.1 Palaemon carinicauda
TAAACAACTTTAAAAACACTTTCTAAAAGAGAAACTAAAAATAGGGGGATTTTTCAGGTGGACGAAAATCAGTTCTGACTGAAGGACCTTTAAAAAGATAACACTGATTATTAACTCTGATAATCCTCCTTCATTAGCGATTTAATTTGATGACATCACTCATCCTCACTCTTCGATGGGTTTAATTCATTCGAGTTACTTTTAACCCCCTTTTCATTTTATTTCCTTTTACATCTACGTTATTTCCTTCTACAACTATTAGGAAGTACAAGAAATATTATCAAAGACATTATTTCAATCATAAAACCATCCCACTTTTCTAGTCTCAGGTACCCTGTATACCGATAAGTTTTCTTAAAATCAATTAGCTCTTTATTTCTAGGCTAAATTTGTTCATTTTCTCTTTCGCATTCCTATCTTCTTATTTTGAGATGATATTTTCAACGACAATAAAGATCTAAAGATAATTATAAGTGCCATACATTAACATGTCGCTATGATCACCAAAGCTGTACAAGTCATGGCCACTCATACTAGGCTGGTTTGGTGTGAGCTATCAGACTACAATCTCCCATCATCACTAATCCTTACTGGTCAACGTGATGATGAAAACTGGCCAAACCCTAGATTATTGACATGTTTGAGGTCTTTGTCCTACAAGAGACTAAAAACGACTGTATTTCTTGTTGTTGTTGTTGTGTATGTATGTATGTATGTATGTATGTATGTATGTATGTATGTGTGTGTGTATGTATGTATGTATGTATGTACATGAATTCTGTATTTGCAAAAAAATATGATTTTTGCCAGGGTTACATGCATGCACGTGTCTTAACACTGGAAAGCCACTTGCCCTGCGTTTGCAAGGTTCGTGGTTAACTGGCTAATCTAAGGCTCTACGGGGTCATATGTCAGTCACTAATTTCCTATTTGGCCTCTACCAGTTCATCCAAGTGAAAAATCTTCAGACTAAGCCCAGCAGCTTCATCCTTGGAGATAATCTGAAATATTGAAGACAAATATATGAGCTCCCAAAATGCATAAATTCTATAAATTGATTACTCACGACCTTGGTGTTTACTTAAAGAGTTCTCTTGCTCGGGCACACTATGCTATCTTATTTCTCTTTCTCTTGTTTTGTAAAGGTTTTTTTTACAGTTCATATAGGAGATATTTATATCAATGTAGTTACTGTTCTTAAAATATTTTTTTTCCTCACTGGGCTATTTTCTCTGGCGTTATAGCTTCCTTTTTTTCCCCCACTAGGGAATAATAATGATAATAATAATAATAATAATAATAATAATAATAATAATAAAAATAATAATAATAATGATAATAAAAAAATAATAACCTGATGGAAAATCGCATAAGAAAACCATGCGGTACCATCCTTCCGTAAAGATAATTGATAAAATAAGAAAGTAATATTGAAAAAAAATAAGAGAGAAGACAAGGAAAAGATAAGAGATGACGGACAAAAAGGAAATTGAAAGCCACAAACCAAATGGGGAAAACACAATAACAAGAGCCGCCCGATATCGATAACTGTAGGGGAGGTGAAATAAATAAATTGCTAAATGCAAAACAAAGAACAAGAATCAGATCACAGGAAGGAGCTGTAATGAAGAGGAATAATAAAAGGGGAAATTGAGGATACACAAAGGGGAAACGAACTTGCCACTCTGCGTCCCTTCCTCGGAAGAAACAAAGAACTGAAAGACAATAAATCGTAGGAGGATTAAATAAGAGTCGAGGAGCCACCGTCGTTTGTTTAATGACGCGTCACATTTCTCCCGATTTCCGGAAAGAAAACGTTTCACATATCACTTTGCTCTTTTTTTATTAGTGTTCAAGTTATGGGCGCGAAATAATGCACGAAAACTCAAAGAGTCGATTCTTCATTCTCAAGATTCAGAATACAAAATTATCTTCTGTGACGGGTCGAGAGAGGCTGTGACTAAGAAGGCAGGATGAAAGCAACTGAGTAACTTTATTACAGAACATCGGCTTATATACATCAATTTCGGGCAAGAAGGCCATAACATATAACAGGCTGTTTCCTGTTCAACCGACAACTGGTTCTGTTAACAGTTGACAGTGAGAAAAACAGACATGTTTATTCACGTCCCTATCAGTGCCAGGGGAGAGCGAAGATACAAAGCATAATATATACAAAAAAAGAAGTAGAAGAAGAAGAAGAAAAAAGAAATGTCGTTACTATGTACGATCGTGTGACACACGGTTGGTACACTTCCATAATACGTAATTAATTTATTAGAAGTCCTTCTTGGATAACTTTTTTGATCTTATCCTATATTCTCGGTCTTGAAATAAAATTGACTCTACCTATAAGCCACGTTGGATACGCACAAAACATTTATAGGTTTAAAGGCAAATAATGAATGCCAAGGGTAGGGGAATAGTGATAATGTCCTACAGACTTCCACTGTCTTGGGTTAGAGTTCACTTGCTTGAGGATGCACACGAGCACACAATTTTATTTGATTTCTCTTCCTCTTGTTTTGTTAAAGTTTTCATAGATTATACAAGAAATATTTATTTTAATGTTGTTACTGTTCTTAAAATATCTAATTTTCCTTGTTTCCTTTACTCACTGGGCTATTTTCCCTGTTGAGGCCCCCGGGATTAAAGCATCCTGCTTTTCCAAATAGGGTTGTAGCTTACCAAGAAGTAATAATAATAATAATAACAATAATAATAATAATAATAATAATAATAATAACAACAACATATAAATATGATTACCACCCAAGCTACCCTCTCCACCCAAACTAGAACCAGGGAGGGCCAGGCAATGCCTGCTGATGACTCAGCAAGTAGACCTGCAGGATCCCCTAATCCCCATCCTTAGCTTACAGGAATGGTGAAGTTGCAGATTCTACAAGAAACTGATGAGTTTGAACGGGACTCGAACACCAGCCCGGCGATCGCTAGGCGAAGACGTTTCCAATGGGTCACCGCAATTCAAGAGCCTTGCCACACCTTTTTAATTCCTTCCTGTACTTAGTATTATATGCTTCCTTATTCCAGAGCCTTTGAGCGCCATCCTATTTACTCAAGAATTCTGCAGATTCGATAAACCTCGAATCAAACCCATCTTCATTCTTGAGCCTTGCAAGACAATTCTATCTATCTCAAAGCATAGCAGTCAGTACGTTCCTGTTCATTGCAGGTCCGAAAATACATCTCTTATTGCAACACCTTTCAAATCATTCCAGATCCTAAACACTACCTGCTCTGTTACCCTGCTCTTGCAACATCTGTGTAACTGTTTCAGTGCTATAACACTTTCCTATTAATAGAGAGAGAGAGAGAGAGAGAGAGAGAGAGAGAGAGAGAGAGAGAGAGAGAGAGAGAGAGAGAGAGAGAGACACGTTCACAATTTCCTAAGCAGTAAAAAATTATTTGTTTTTCCTAAGGACAAATCTTCAATGTACGCGCTATCGATAGAACTTGAACGCAAAAGATGCCTAACAATCCAAAGAAAACATCGGCAAAGGAAAAATAATACAAAAGAAAAAAAACACTCAAATGGGAAAGGGGGATGGAATAAGACCATCAGAACTGACGCTGAAATAGAGAGTAAGGAAAGGAGGAGTTAAACATATTCACGGAATAAATGAATAAGTGATCAAGGACAGAAGTTTCTCAATGAAAGTTTTCTTATTACGGTGACGCTGCGCTCCTCGAAAGACCAAATTAATATCTATATGTCTCCCTCTTACGTAAGAAAATGGAGTCCGTTTCTAAGTTGAACAACGGTCTATTGATTAAGGGATAAAGGAAAATTAATAAGTGAAACAGAACATGACACAAGAACATGACCATGACATTAATCAATAAATACAAGAATAAAATTGATAATCGTAATATATCTCAATTATGGTCAGTTACTGACGAAATATTACCATTACATCAAAATAAGAAGGCATATAAAATTATGGTTTTTCTTTTAACTTTAAGCAAAAATCCTAGTTATTCGAACATACTTTAGTTATTGGGTCCTTTGATTGGCCATACAGTACTACATTGGATCCTTCTCTCTGGTTACGACTCATTTTACTTTTGTCTACACATACACCGAATAGTCAGGCATACTCTTTACATATTACCCTCTGTCCTCATACACCTGACAACATTGAGATTACCAAAAAATTCTTCTTCCCTCAAGGTGTTAACTACTGCACGGTAATTGTTCAGTGGTACTTTCCTCATGGTAAGGGTAGAAGAGACTCTTTAGCTATGGTAAACAGCTCTTCTAAGAGAAGGACACTCCAAAATAAAATCATTGTTCTCTGGCCTTGGACAGTGATATAGCCTCTGTACCATGGTAGTTCACTGTCTTGGGGCAGTTCTCTTGCTTCATGGTACACTCGGGCACACTATTCCATCTTATTTCTCTTCCTCTTGCTTTTTAAAGTTTTTATACTTTATTTAAGAAAGATCTATCTTAATGTTGTTACTGTTCTTAAAATATTTTTAGTTGCTACTTACTTCTCTTGTAGTTTTCTTATTTCCTTTCCTAACTGGGCTATTTTTCCTGTTGGAGCCCTCGGGCTTATGGCATCCTGCTTCTCCAACTAGGGTCGTAGCTTAGCAAGTAGTAGTAGTAATAATAATAATAATAATAATATTAATAATAATAATAATAATAATAATAATATAATAATAATATAATAATAATAATACACTAACTTATCACATTAAATAAAAACGGGTTTAAACCCTGAAAATAATTCATGCATGATTAATCATCAAGGCACCAACCTTAAGATGACACTCGCCGTTAACCTTCTAATTCACGGTCAACTAAATGCTTTCGAAAATGCCCTTTCATCTCGAATGCATGTCATAAGTCCCACTATGTATTACAAAAACATCCATAATTCTTTGATTCTCAAATACATTTATCGCGTCTCACTGACGCATCATAAATGGCACCGCAACTCAACCATTACATAACAAATGCTTTCATA
>NC_090754.1:74080331-74087831 GCF_036898095.1 Palaemon carinicauda
ACACAATCATACAATATACATGTACAGTTGGACACAGGAAGTGCACCCAACCACACCCTTACTGCATTGCGAGTGTCTGTGTTTAGCCCCGCCCACCACATCTACTATCTCTCCCTACACTTTCTGTTCGATTATTTGCAGCGAAGCAATGATGTGCCAAGGTGCACTTCTTTGGAGCGAGGTGTGCCAAGGACACCTGTCTCCAACTGTATCTAATACACAGTTTTTAAAGGAAAAGAGCATACAACGTTCAGCATTGGTAAACTAAATGAGATCATGAAAATTTAAATGTCGTTTTCTCTAAAAAGAAAAGTACTAAATGAGATTGTCCTACCAGTATTAACTTATGCATCAAAAACTTGGAGCCTTACTATAAAACCTTAGAACATAATCTAGTTACAACTCAAAAGAGCTATGGAAACAATAATGATGGGAATAACTCCGAGACCGAAAAAGAGCAACATAGATACCAGCGCAAACTTAAGTAGAAGATATTCTAACATCCGCATCTCTACCAGAAAGTACTTGCATGATAACCACTATACACATAAAACAAATACTTTATAAATGTGCATGTGATCATCATCATCATCAGCCGTTGCTAGTCCACTGTAGAACAGCGGCCTCAAATATGATCATCCACTCCCGTTTTTGGTTTTTCTATGCCAGTCTATATCCGCAACTTTTTTAGCTCGTCAGTCTACCGTCTTCTCTTCCTTCCAATGCTTCCATTACAATCTCTAGGCGTAGAGTCTGTTATTCTTCTCGTCCATTTATTACATGTCATTTCCATTCTCATTCGCCCCCTGCATCGTTTGCAATCTTTAGGGACCCTTTCTGTTATTCTTTTTGGTCATCTATTACCTGTCATTTCCATTCTCATTCTCATTCATGACTCTCTCTCTCTCTCTCTCTCTCTCTCTCTCTCTCTCTCTCTCTCTCTCTCTCTCTCTCTCTCTCTCTCTCTCTCTCTCTCTCTCTCTCTATATATATATATATATATATATATATATATATATATATATATATATATAAGATACATACGTAATACTAAAAATACTATTTAATGAGACATGGAAACAAATAGTAGGAATTACAATAGACAAAAGAATTCTAGAAGTTTTATTGCAGCTGCGACCAAATTTTGTTGTGATCTTAATCTAGCGGTTGATTCGGTGGAACTTCAAAAGTCCAATCTTACTGAAATGTTTTGTTTTTCTACAGAATAGGCTGACATAATTCTCGTTTCAGAGTTTATTTATGGCTGATCTACTTAAAACAATTATCACACTAAATTCTTACCAAAAAAAGAGCAGTAATTAACGAGTCCTAAATTAATGCTCTGCTTAAATGGTCATTAAGCTTATCAAATTCTGGCCCTCACAGAATACTAAAGCACTCGAATTTCACCCCACAATTTGACAGGTGATTTTCATTAGCAATCTCGATTTAATTACTCTTTTATGAGAGAGAGAGAGAGAGAGAGAGAGAGAGAGAGAGAGAGAGAGAGAGAGAGAGAGAGAGAGAGAGAGAGAGAGAGAGAGAGAGAGAGAAAGTTACGAGGAGTGACTACAATTTTGGATGCCTCAAAGACTTTGTAGTCCATCCACAGACTCCATTTGCTCTTGGGTAGAGCGAATTAGTTTAAACGTTTAAAGAGTTTTTATGATCTTCTCTAACTCATTCTTGAATTCGTTTCCCGTGTTACTGTTCAATACATCCGACGGAAGTCTGTTATACGTACTAGAGAGAGAGAGAGAGAGAGAGAGAGAGAGAGAGAGAGAGAGAGAGAGAGAGAGAGAGAGAGAGAGAGAGAGACCTAGTTTACCCCCATGACATAGCAAAACAAACGAATGATGAGACGTAAGTCTTGGGCGCAGTAATCAAAACAGAAAAGGAAAAAGATGATAATCATTATACACATAAACAGAGGCGTGCAAGCATGCGTAACCGTAGACGCCCGCAGGCACGCAACCATCCTCAACATCCAAACAAAGGGAAGGAGCACTCGGATGGGAAATATTACAGCCACTCCCATACCAAAACAAACAAAACCCACCTGCCATCGTCTAGTCTTCCTCCCTCTCGTATCGGGTTCTGCACCGCATCACATGCTGTGCAATAATGCAGCCAGTCTGCAAAGGCAGACGGAATGAAGAAGGAGAGAGAGAGAGAGAGAGAGAGAGAGAGAGAGAGAGAGAGAGAGAGAGAGAGAGAGAGAGAGAGAGAGAGAGAGAGAGAGAGAGAGAGAGAGAGTACTTTTTCCTGGTGTTTGCTGTAACATAAATACCGTCATTGTTACTCACATTTCAGATCTTTTTCTCTAAATAATTTACTACGTAAATTACGTGCACTCACATACAAACAGAAATAATATATATATATATATATATATATATATATATATATATATATATATATATATATATATATATATATATATCATACCCTTCTACTCCTATTGACGCAAATGGCCTTAGGTAAATTTCGCCAGTGGTCTCTCTCTTGAGCTTTTAAATCAATACTTATCTATTCATCATGTCTTATTTCCCGCTTCATAGTTCTCGGCCATGTGGGCCTCGGTCTTCCAACTCTTTTAGTGCCTTGTAGAGCTCAGTTAAAAGTTACGTGAACTAATCTCTCTTGGGGAGTACGAAGAGCATGGCCAAACCATCTCCATCTACCCCTCACCATGACCTCATCCACACATGGCACTCGAGTAATCTCTCTAATAGTTTCATTTCTAATCCTGTCCTGCCATTAATTCCCAATACTGTATACTTCTGAGGGTTTTTTGTCTCAAATCTACTAAATCTATGGGAGATTGTTTCATTGTCATACCACGATTCATGTCCATACAGTAACACAGATCTCATTAAACTGATATATACCCTGATTTTTTTTTTTTAATCTTTCATTATACTCCAATTGTAATGACCCTGTATTGGAGATGACACTTCCTAAATACTTAAATGGTTCTACCTCATAAATCCTTTCTCCTTCCAATGATATTTCATCTTACACTGCATATTCCGTTCTCATTATTTTTGTCTTTCTTCTATTTATCTTGAGCCCAACCTCCTGTGATATTTCATGTATTCTGGTAAGCATTACAATGAAAAGTAATGAATAATCAATATAGAATAACTTAACATCAGTAACAACGTTAAAATAAATCTGTCATACGTAAAATGTTTAGAGGATTATGTCAGTCTGTTCAACATAAAACATTTGCTGTAAGTTTGAACTTTTGAAGTTCCACCGATTCAACTGCTTGATGAGCAAGACTATTCTACAACTTGATTACACCTGGAATAAAACTTCTAGAATACTATGTAGTATTGAGCCTTATGATTTAGAAGACATGACTACTAGAATTAACTGCATACATAAATTATGAACAGGATGGTACTGTCCGGGATGATCTGCAAGCAAAGGATGGTCAGAATTATGATAAATCTTAAGCAACATGCATACAGAACTATCTGAACAACAGTGCTAAAGATTAATATCTCGATAAGGAATAAGAAATTTAATAGACCGCAAATGTCTATCTACGAATTAAGATGGGAGGCGGCAGCAGAAGACCAGACAAGAAAACAATACTCGAAACAACGTAGTCTGATCACCGAAAATCTTAAAAGACTCTCAATAATCCACTTTTGTGTACAATTTAAGAAGAAAGGTAGAATGAGTATCTCAAAAGTAAATTTGCTATCAAGAAACACACCTCAAATTTTCAATGATTTGTATATAGTTAGAGAGACGTCGTCAATACAAAGATTTGGATGCTAAGGAGTCTCCTGACCTTAGTTTTGTTTGGGTTCAACTTCATCATATGCACCATGCACTAGTTTTAGCTAGATCTCTATTAAGGCATCCTGCAACCATAAGTCTACATTCTGGCAATGGAATTGATGCAAAGAGAGTAGCATCATCTGCATATACAATGCGTATATAGTATGAAATGTAACGGCCCGAGAATACTAAAGGTTCAAAGGCCGCTCATGAATGGCAGAGGCAAGAGACAGTGACATTTCCCTATCAAGCAGGACAATGCCCTAGAAACTGACCATATGACGTATGATCAGCACACAAGCCCTCTCTCCACCCAAGCTAGGACTAAGGAGGTTCAGGCAATGGCTGCTGATGACTCAGCAGTTAGACACTATAGGCACCCCCAAACCAGCCCCCCGCCCCCATCCTTAGCTCACAAGGATGGTGAGGTTTTAGCGACCTAAGGAACTAACGAGTTTAAAAAGGACTCGAACCCAGTCTGGCAAACACCAGGCAAGGACGTTAACACCAGACCACCACAACCCTAAAGGAACACCAGATATTACATTTTTCTGGTCACTATGGTGTCCATCAACAACTACTTTGCCATCTATTTCTTAAAAATCAAATAATTATATCAAGAAAGAACGATCTATTCCTATATGTAAAGGATTGTAAACCCAATATATCACTGACTTATACCACTATACTTTCAAATTATGGTAAATTATGTATTAAATATTACGCGTGCTCTCACCTTTTAAAGCTTTGCATAGTTATAAGCGATTCTCTGTCCAAAAGTACTTATTAAATTCATATTGATTTTTTTTAATTCAAATATTTAGTAGGTAGTAGGTAGCCGCCCGTTGAAATACTACTGCCAGAGAGTTATGGGGTCCTTTGACTGTCCAGACAGTACTATATTAGATCCTTATCTCTGGTTACGATTCTTTCTCTTTGCCTAAACATACGCTGAATAGGCTGGCCTATTCTTTATAGATTCTCCTCTGTCCTCATACGCATGACAACACTGAGATTACCAATTAATTCTTCTTCGCTCAAGGGCTTAACTATTGCAGAGTATTTGTTCAGTGGCTACTTTCCTCTTGGTAAGGGTAGAAGAGACTCTTTAGCTATGGTAAGCAGCTCTTCTAGGAGAAGGACACTCCAAAATCAAACCATTGTTCTCTAGTCTTGAGTAGTGCCATAGCCTTATTACCATGGTCTTCCACTGTCTTGGGTTGGAGTTCCCTTGCTTGAGGGTACGTACACTCAGGCACACTATTCTATCTGATTTCTCTCCCTCTTGTTTTGTTAAAATTTTTATAGTTTATATAGGAAATATTTATTTTAATGCTACTCTTCTTAAAATATCTTATTTTTCCTTGTTTCCTTTCCTCACTGGGCTATTTTCCCTGTTCGAGCTCCGGGGCTTATAACATTCTGCTTTTCCAGCTAGGGTTGTAGCTTAGCAAGTAATAATGATGATAATAATAATAATAATAATAATAATAATAATAATAATAATAATAATAATAATAATAACAATAATAATAATAATAATAATAGCGGCTTTACCACGTGATATTCTTTCGCCAAGATATGATGCCGAATTATTTAGTAAAAGAACTATTTCATTATTTTTTGATAATAAATAATTTACATTTTAATCCTTTTAAATCATACAAGATAATTTTAAGCTCTTGTTTTTAATAGTTTTAGTAAATACCATAAATTTAAGCTATTGTTTTTCAAACGTTTTAGTACATGACATATATATATATATATATATATATATATATATATATATATATATATATATATATATATATATATGCCATTGTTTTTCAAACGTTTTAGTACACAACATATTTTTAGGCTATTGTATTTTAAAACATTTTATAACATAACATAAATCTAAGCTATTGTTTTTTAAACGTTTTAGTATATTACATAATTATAAGCTATTGTTTCTTAACCTTTTTGTAAATAACATTATTATAAGATATTGTTTTTTAACGCTTTATTACATAACAAAAATCTGAACAAATATTTTTCAGAAGTTATAGTACATAACATAATCCTAAGGTATTGTGTTTTAAACGTTTTACTACATAACATAATTATAAGCTATTGTTTCTTTAACGGTTTAGTACATAATTATAAGCCCTTTTTAACGTTTTAGTACATAACATAATTATATGCTATTTTTCAAAGTTTTAGTACATAATTACAAGGTAGTTTTAACGTTTTAGTACATAACATAATTATAAGCTATTGTTCAACTTTTCAGTACATAACATAATTATAAGCTATTGTTCAACGTTTTAGTATATAATTATTAGTTATTGTTTTTTTGTTTTTTTACAGCGAAAGAACATGTACGTTGCTTCAAATCCTAATAAAAGTTATGATAATTGATGTTCACAAATAATTATTCAAATAATTCAATGTAAAACTTCCCATATTAATTACTATCAGTTTGCTGGTATTTCGGCTATCCAAACTTAATATCATAGCAACACAATTTTGTTTGAGTTATGACGTAAGAATGAAGCGGAGGTATCCAGAATTTAGAAACTTGAAAATCTTCTTTATGGATTCAATATTTCCATCTTTTAATTTTCGTTTTAGCATTTTTACGCTTTAATTCATCCACCCGTTTTCCACTTCAATTAAATGGAAAGAAATTCTTTTAATTATGATCCAAATAGCCTGGCGTTTAGGTAGGGAAAGTCATTCAGTCCTATAATGAGAAACGAAAAAATTAACGAATATTGAATGATTAACAATTAAAGAATATTGGTCCCTTAAATCTTACACTCACAAGAAAATAATAATATATTAAAACATTCCGTGTAATTCCCAAAAACAAAAAAATTTAAAACAAGCACTAACTTATATGTACATTTAAGAAAATGATTAATTAGAAAATAAATCATGGAACTCGTTCTATCAGTTCTAACTTTATTTTGCATATATATATATATATATATATATATATATATATATATATATATATATATATATATATATATATATATATATATATATATATATATATATACATATATATATATATATATATATATATATATATATATATATATATATATATATATATATATATATATATATATAAAAGTACGAATAAAAAAAATCTTAACGAATCTAATCTGCTTAATAATTCAATTACTCGTCGCGATATTTGCGACATATAAATATTTCTTCTTTAAAACTACCACATTTCACATCCTTATATCCAGAGACTATTGTCAATAACTCTACAATAACAAACAAACAAAAAAATCCCCTTATAATCGACTACATGATTGAATAATTTCCATTATAAACTATGCCTTTTCATTTCACCGCGCTTTCAACTCCACCTCAATACCAGAAATCATTTGAAAAATAATCATGATAGAAAATGGACGATCTATCAACTCAATGGGGGGATCCAATTGACGAAGAATGCATCATTATCAATGAAATTCAGTCGCTGTTTGAACCAATGAACAAAGCAAATTTTCCATATGATATCCTCGAAATGTAAGATTAATATTCTGCATAGGTAGTTAGTCAGTCAGTCACTCTGTCAGTCAAGTCAAGTTTGTCTGTCTGTCTCGTTGCAAAGTGCCCCGCAGTCTTGATGAATAAAAAAAAAGAAAACAATACAGGTTATGCCATTTAAAAACTTCTAAATTATGAGTAGCAATGGTT
>NC_090754.1:74092831-74112831 GCF_036898095.1 Palaemon carinicauda
GTAATGGCATTCTTTCTAAAAACCCTTTCTCTCTGCCAAACAGTTACGTAGGAGTTGGGAACTTTACAATTTAGCGATAATGAATTATTTGCAGATTTACTTTCAAATGAAATTAATTTAGCTAATTGTCTTCTAATATATTGAAAATTACAACACCCTATTGTGATGTCAGATAATATATTAAATGTAGAGGACTAGCGGTTATGCAAGAAATGATTATGGAATGGGATGAGGGTGGATTGATATAATTTGGGATATATGTGCTACGTAAATGGCCAGGGAAGAAAGGAAGACAAAACAGATATAAACTGTAGTTTTAATGTAATCTGCATTTTAATGTATTCTGCAGTTTATATGTATTCTACAGTTTTAATACATTCTACGGTTTTAATGTAATCTGTAGTTTTAATGTTTCCTAAAGTTTTAATGTAATCTGCAGTATTAATGCATTCTGTAATTTTAATATAATCTCCAGTTTTAACATAATCTGCAGTCTATATATATATATATATATATATATATATATATATATATATATATATATATATATATATATATATGTATGTATATATATATATATATATATATATATATATATATATATATATATATATATTCAACAGTTTTAATGTATTTGTAGTTTTAATGGAATCTGCAGATTTATTATAATCTGTAGTTTTAATGTTTTCTACAGTTTTAACGTAATATGCGGTTATAATGTAATCTGTAGTTTTAATGTAATCTACAGGTTTATTGTAATCAGCAGTTTTGATGTATTCTGTAGTTTAAGTGTATTCTGGAGTTTTAACGTAATCTGCAGTTTTAATGTAATCTGTAGTTATAGTGTATTTTATAGTTTTAACGTATTCTGTAGTGTAATTTAATCTACAGTTTTAATGTTTTGTACAGTTTTAACGACATCAGCAGTTTTAATGTAATATGTATTTTTAATCTATTCTAAAGGTTTAATATAATTTGTAGTTTTAATGTATTCTACGTTGTTACTGTTATTAGAATGATTTACAGTTAATTTGTTCTCATCATTTATTTATTTCCTTACTCCCTTTCCTCACTGGGCTATTTTTCTCTATTGGAGCTCTTGGGCTTTTAGCATCTTGCTTTTCCAACTAAGGTTGTAGCTTGGCTAATAATAATAATAATAATAATAATAATAATAATAATAATAATAATAATAATAATAATAATAATAATAATAATAATAATACCGTTTTAATGTAACCAGTTAAAAAGTGGTTGCAGCTAAGGGCTGATATAATACTATGGAGATCTTTGTCTCTGCCATTCATGAGTAACTTCTAATATTTCTATATTGTTAGTTTTACATATTGAATGAAAATCTAGACTTGTAGAGAGTTCAACCTTTAAATCAAATAAAAGAATTAACCAGTCTATATATAATGTTAATTTAACATAATGTAGCAAACTAATATTTGGAGATATATGCAAACATAGACGAAATAATCAATTTAATGTGTATCCATTTAAACTTGGATTCTGTTCATTTTGTGTGTTTACTGTTTAATTTCCGACTTACAATTTGTGACAATGTAAGGTGATGTGGTGACACTGTAATGTAATACATCATAAAGTATTAGTAACTAAACGGCACTTACGTTTCTCGATGATAGTCAATGTATTCTGCAGTTTTATTGTATTCTGTACTTTTGATGTATTCTGCAGTTTTAATGTATTCTGTAGTTTTAATGTATTCTGTAGTTTTAATGTATTCTGTAGTTTTAATGTATTCTGCATTTTTAATGTACTCTATAGTTTTAATGTATTCTGCAGTTTTAATGTATTCTATTGTTTTAATCTATTCTTCAGTTTTAATGTATTCTATAGTTTTAATGTATTCTGCAGTTTCAATGTTCTCTAAAGTTTTAATGTATTCAGTAGTTTTAATGTATTCTGCAGTTTTAATGTATTCTTCAGTTTTAAACCTACACAAAAATAATTAACACTGGAATAGGGCCCCTAAGAGTTCTTATTTATCAGGTTTAACTACTCAACTACGTCAGAATTTACGTCATTCCGTTGTTAGACTTTGCGATCAATTGTTTATCAAATTGGTCCCAAGTGAGTGTAAATCTGTTTTACAATGCAGATGAATAAACTTCTCTCTCTCTCTCTCTCTCTCTCTCTCTCTCTCTCTCTCTCTCTCTCTCTCTCTCTCTCTCTCTCTCGTACCACGGTAGTTCCTTATAACATCTCATCCCTCTACCACAAATGAATTTATGATAGACCTATCTTATTCCTCGATAAGAACCAACTTATTTGTGTAGCTTTAACGTACGACGATAAACTTCAGACCAAAGCTTTAATTATTTACTTGCATAGGTTATATGACAACGAAAGCGTTAAAAACGAAAATTTAATGCAATGGAACCACGAAAAAAATATGCTCAAGTGACATGCCCCAATTTCGTGGTGTGCCTTTTGTAATCATTAAACTAACTTGACCAGCCCTGTCAGTAGTTAAAAGGTTTAAAAGCCACACATTAATGGCATAGGCAAGGGACAGTGACATTGGCCTAAAAAACTGGCCATACAGTATATATGATCAACGGCTAAGCAGCGTCTATAACCAAGTTAATACCGGGAAGGGGGGGGGGGGAATCAGGGAACGGCTAAGGAAAACCTATAGGGTCCCTAAAACACCACATCCTTAGCTCACAAAGATAGTGATGTTGCAGACACTACACGAACCTATAGAGCTTGAACGGGATTTGAAGCCCAGTCCGGTAGAACACCAGGAAGGGACGTTACCAGAAGACCTTAACTTACTGGATAGTTATAATCCCACGAGGCATTGCTCCTCATGGCTGACGTTTAACACGAAGTCATCTTGATAATCCCAATGACATCTTCCCTTCTGACTTGATACCAGTAGTACAAAGACAACAAACCAGGTTTGAACATTCATGGTAAAACTTCCTCCTCCACTTAGGCAACGGACAACAAGGAAAAACATATCTTTCTTTAACGGACAACAAGGAAAAACTTATCTTTCTTTTTTTTTTTTTTTGGTGGGAGCGGAAGGAAAGTTCACAATTTGAAAAATGGAAGGCATGAATTGAAAGCAAGCAAAAATTAGTTCTTCCAACCAGGAAAAATATATCGACACTTGGGAAACAAAATTTGTAGTTCAAAGTTCGAACGAAGAGTCTCTCTCTCTCTCTCTCTCTCTCTCTCTCTCTCTCTCTCTCTCTCTCTCTCTCTCTCTCTCTCTCTCTCTCTCTCTCTCTCTCTCTCTCTCTTTTATTTTCATAGCAATGGTCTTACAAGATGTGCTGGCAAAAATTAGGATGAAAAAAAAAATTCACAACAGGATGTGACAACTTGATATGTCGAAGCATTGAAAAAAGTGTAGGTAAAATCAAGAGGAATGAAGCAAAATCAACAGTAATCCAAATTGCATACGCAAAACATACATGATTAAGTTTAAAATATAATAATGAAGTATGTTGAGAAAACAAAAACAAAATCAAATGTAGAAAACTAAACGTGAACAGATGTTACAACTAATACTGATAAAAGTTGAAAACAAAACAAAATAAAAAATAATAGTAAAAATACTGACTTGAGCCATGTGTTACCAGAGGTGTTGGGAATAAAAGAACAATGGGGATAAAATGCGAAATACAACATCCACAAACAGCTGAAGGAAGGAAGAGGTGATACACGAAAGACAATAGAAATGAAAGGAAAAAATTGTTTCCCCAAGAGACACCAGACGCGTGACAAAGGAAGGGCGAAAAGCGAAGATGAAGATCGAAAAATAGGGACAATGGAATAAAAAACAAAGAATAAAAAACAGTAAAGACCGGCGACAAATTGCGAAAAAGAGGAATACAAAAGAAACTGGGAACTAAAGCGAAATCGAAATGAACGAATATCGGGAGCAAAACAAAAGAAGGAAAATAAAGGCACACAACCAGTTATAGACAAACAGACAGACTGAACCAGGTACGCTTTATAGACACACTGACGGACAGACAGACTGTCAAACAATGGAGAACACTATATTCCTAAAATCCTTTGTCAGTTGGCGACTAATAAAATTAGTGTCAAACAATATGAAATCCTGTACAAATAATATAACTGTACATCATGTGTATCATACACGCTTGTACACTATAACGGTATTCCTGCTTCATATATATATATATATATATATATATATATATATATATATATATATATATATAATTATATATATATATAATATATATATATATATATATATATATATATATATATATATATAACCTGTAAAAACTTACAGTTAAACAACTAAACTGTTGAAACTTACATAGCTCCTACAACTAACCTGTAAAAACTTACATAATTCCAATAACTAACCCGTAAAATCTTACATAGCTCCTACAACTAACCTGTAAAAACTTACATAGTTCCTACAACTAACCTGTAAAAACTTACATAATTCCAATAACTAACCCGTAAAATCTTACATAGCTCCTACAACTAACCTGTAAAAACTTACATAGTTCCAATAACTAACCAGTAAAAACTTACATAGCTCCTACTACTAACATGTAAAAACTTACAATTCAACAACTAAACTGTTGAAACTTACATAGCTCCTACTACTAACATGTAAAAACTTACAATTCAACAACTAAACTGTTGAAACTTACATAGCTCCTACTACTAACATGTAAAAACTTACAATTCAACAACTAAACTGTTGAAACTTACATAGCTCCTACTACTAACATGTAAAAACTTAGTTCCAACAACTAAACTGTTAAAAATTACATAGCTCCAACGACTAACCTGTAAAAACTTACAGTTCAACAACTAAACTGTTGAAACTTACATAGCTCCTACAACTAACCTGTAAAAACTTACATAATTCCAATAACTAACCAGTAAAATCTTACATAACTCCTACAACTAACCTGTAAAAACTTACATAGTTCCAATAACTAACCAGTAAAAACTTACATTGCTCCTACAACTAACCTGTAAAAACTTACATAGTTCCAATAACTAACCAGTAAAAACTTACATAGCTCCTACTACTAACAGGTAAAAACTTACAGTTCAACAACTAAACTGTTGAAACTTACATAGCTCCAACTACTAACATGTAAAAACGTAGTTCCAACAACTAAACTGTTAAAAATTACATAGCTCCAACTACTAACCTGTAAAAACTTACAGTTCAACAACTAAACTGTTCAAACTTACATAGCTCCTACAACTAACCTGTAAAAACTTACATAGTTCCAATAACTAACCAGTAAAATCTTACATAGCTCCTACAACTAACCTGTAAAAACTTACATAATTCCAATAACTAACCAGTAAAAACTTACATAGCTCCTACAATTAACCTGTAAAAACTTACATAATTCCAATAACTAACCAGTAAAAACTTACATAGCTCCTACAACTAACCTGTAAAAACTTACATAATTCCAATAACTAACCAGTAAAAACTTACATAGCTCCTACTACTAACCTGTAAAAACTTACATAGCTCCTACTACTAACCTGTAAAAACTTACATAATTCCAATAACTAACCAGTAAAATCTTACATAGCTCCTACAACTAACCTGTAAAAACTTACATAGTTCCAACAACTAACCAGTAAAAACTTACATAGCTCCTACTACTAACATGTAAAAACTTACAGTTCAACAACTAAACTGTTGAAACTTACATAGTTACTACAACTAACTTGTAAAAATTTACAAAATTCATATAACTAAATTGTAAAATGTTACATGATTCCTATAATAAGCCTGTAAAACTTACATAGGTCCTACAACTAGGCTGTAAAAACTTTCATAGTTCAAACAACTAACCTTCCAGCACCGTCTGTCGGTATCATAAAGCCAAGGTGATATTCTTCAGTACCAACTACACAGTAAAACTAAAATATATGATTTGGACCTTATCTTGAAACGGGGCAAAGCAGAGTTCAAAACTTAACAACACGATAAACCGTATCAACGGCTTTACATATTATATCTTCGGAAAGCACAACATTACATGCCCGTTTAAGAAATGATGGGACGTCTGGTACAGAGATAAGGGTTTGTAACTTATGAATAAATTTGAGTACTGATGCCGATGATAGCTGATCCTTCCAAGAGAAATTCATGCTGTTTCATGATGTTTTTTTAATAAGGATTTCTGCTTTTATTGGTACTACTTGATCTATTCTAATTATTTATGTTGCTATAGTTACTATTTCCATCATTATTTATCATCTTATTGCAGTTACTAGATTCCTGAGAAATCAGTTACTCAAAATTTAAAGATGGTTAAACTCTTAATTCAATTTATGAAGTTAGCTTAAAATTTCCTAAACACCAACAATACATAAAACGGAAGGATTTTCTAAACATAATCATACCATGAGGATTTTAATTAAAATGTTGCTGTGCCGATTCTTTGGAGGAAAACGAAGTAAAAGATGAGACAGTGCATTTATGAAACGATTCCCTCCAAAACTTTAATATAAATGTTTACATAAAATAGTTCAATTTTTAAATTTAAGTAAAGGTTTAAATGCCTTTCATCTGATGATAGCTATGATTTCAGATCTGTCGTCTACAACCTTGCAACACTAGGAGAGTTTCTTAGGAACTAAGATGCGACCTGGTTACTACAAAACAGTGTATTTATGTATTTGATAAACAGTCCCGTAGATTGGAACATCACCAGGTAAAGACATGGAACCAGGAACCACCGCCGCCCAGCCACCCAAAAATAAGTACGTAAAGTATGTATATATATATATATATATATATATATATATATATATATATATATATATATATATATATATATATATACCTGTAAATATATACAGACACATATATATACATCTGTATTGTGTGTATGTATGTGTATATATATTTATACATATATACACGAACACAGTATGCTACCATCTTCCTCCCTTTGCATAAAAAGCCTATGAAAGAATGCTTTTACACTTTTCTTTACATACATGCATTCTCTACATCCCTTAATGAAATTCGCAACAGCCAACCCTAATGTCAACTATTGATTCTTGCCAATGACCAAGGTGAACTTGACTGCCTTCAGCTCCAGCACCGGATTTCAGCGCCTTTCAGTGCGAGTGCCTTCGTGGGTCCACGCCAGGTCCCTTGACCGGCTAAAGAACTTCCCTTTATCTACGGGCTGCCATAAGTAGCAAGAGCCAGTGTCTAGTAGTTTAGCAAGCATTTCTACAAGCAAGTAAACCAAATCAGGAAACCCATCTAGTCATAACTGAAGCTTGAATTCAGTACATTTGTTGATAGTTACTAAAACTGGGACTGGGACAATATCCATAAATAGTATTCATCTGTTCTCTTTGTTTAATTTACTTTTTTCAAGACATTTATTATTCTATTTCGAATTCACTCTGCCACGGGAATATAAACCCACAAGCATAGGTTCGAATCCTGACACCGGTAAAAACAGTTATCCTAAAGGAATTTTTCCTTGATTCTTAATTTCCAAGGCAAGAGTGAATTCTCTTCTAATAAATAAAAAAACTCTTTGTAGCACAATATTTCAAGATACTTTGAGTCACGTGTGTTAGTGACAAGACTCCCATTCATATATATACAGTATATATATATATATATATATATATATATATATATATATATATATATATATATATATATATATATATATATATATACATGTCAATTTATGCCTGTGGCTTGGTCAATTTTCATCACAACGCTGGCCAGTGCGGATTGGTGATGGTGGGAGACTTTTCCCTGATCACTTACAGCAAACCAACCTACTACAGGTAGTCCTGACTACAGTAGTACAGCTTTCCTGATCATAGCGATACACAAACCCTCTAACCACGTTAAGTTTCCACACTAAGAAAGGAGATGCATATATATACATATATATATATATATATATATATATATATATATATATATATATATATACACTAAATAAAGTTGTAATGAGGAACTATAACACATGATAATACAGAGAAATAAATAATGAAAATAATCTTATATAGGTCAATGTCTAATATCTGGGCCTGGATTATCATCTGTTTAAACTTACCATCGCTTTCGTGATGACCAACTCGCTATCTAAACATAGGTTTATGATGTTATAAATTTAATTCAATACGAAATCTCTCTCTCTCTCTCTCTCTCTCTCTCTCTCTCTCTCTCTCTCTCTCTCCTTTACTATTTCTCTGGAGTCAATGACCTTTGTAATAGTAACGAGTCTCTCTCTCTCTCTCTCTCTCTCTCTCTCTCTCTCTCTCTCTCTCTCTCTCTCTCGGATGGTTACGGGTCAAAACAATCATAATAAATCTTCAAGGGCTGGGTAACTGCTATTTTTAAAGTTTTTTTTTCAAGGCTGCTCATGAATGGCAGAAGTAAAGGACAGTGACAGCACCCTAGCTAGCAGGACAATGCCTTAGAAACTGACCATATAAACATATGATCAGTGCCCTAGCTAGGACCAGTGAGGACCATGCAATGGCTGCTGATGACTCAGCAGGTAGATCTATAGGCTTCCCCCCCCCCCACCCCTTCCCCCATCCTTAGCTCACATGGACGGTGAGGTTGCATCCACTACAAGAAACTATAGAGGTTGAGCGGGACTCTAAACTCCAGTCTGGCAGAATGCCCGGCAGGAAAGTTTCCAATAGGCTGTCAAAACCCTAAAAAAAATACCGATCAATTTATAGAATGACTCTTCCACACATTCCAAAGTATATCATTCACATAATTTCTTTTGAAATCAACATACCTTTGCAACAACTCACCCAATATTTCACCAACTTTGATAAATAAAAAAGAAATATGTTTAATGTAAGAACTGCCTAACATAGTCAAAACATTATCAAGCTGGAAGGTCTACACTGCGTATTTTTAAGTTGAAAGTAATTTACTTTGTAACTACGCCATTTTTTTTTTCTCTGAATATTATTACCTGGTAAAAGTACCCGAGGGTTACATCATCTCGACCGCAAATTGAAATAAAAATGATATCGAGAAAAAATAGAATTAATCACGTCTAAGCAATGTCCATTAGACTTAAATTGTCTTTTGCGGAATTATAAATATTCAACGGGTAAGCGGGGCTCTCAAGTGGTAAGAATCTGAGGGGTGTAACTTTAATCCCCAGCTCTTGGGCTTTACTGACAGGTTTGTATAATCTGTTAAGATTCACTTTTAGTTTGAAATTGAACTTTTTTAATAAGTTTCACCCTGAAACGCTACATCGTTGAAACTGCTGCCCATCGCCAACAGAGAAGAGTTCAATTGGGTCCAGCGCGCCGAGGTTCACTATTATTATTATTATTATTATTAATTGCTAAGCTACAACCCTAGTTGGAAAAGCAAAATGCTATAAACCCAGGGGCTCCAACAAGGAAAATAGCCCAGTGAGGAAAGGAAACAAGGAAAAAATAAATATTTTAAGAATAAAATAAATATCTCCTATGTAAACTATAAAACTTTAATAAAACATGAGGAAGAGAAATTAGATAGAATAGTGTCCCCGAGTGTACCCTCAAGCAAGAGAACTCTAACCCAAGATAGTGGAAGACCATGGTACAGAGGCTATGGTACTACCCAAGACTAGAGAACAATGGTTTGATTTGGAATGTCCTCCTCCTAGAAGAGCTGCTTGCCATAGCTAAGGAGTCTCTTCTACCCACCCTTACCAATGGGAAAGTAGCCACTGAACGCATCAAGGGCGTGACTCGCTCAAACAGCAAAGCAGACTATGCCCTCGAGGTAATCCCTGAGCACACTTTGCAAGAAATCTCAAATTGGCTTTGCGACCAAGGGGAAGCCCCAATAGAGTACGACGCCCTAAAAAAATACCTCCTGGAGCAGCTCTCGCCATCGCAAGCCGCCTGTACGGCTATGCTTTTTAGCCCTCTCAAAAACCGTTGGGGGACCAAAAGGCTTCTCTCGCCCTCAGGGGAACATCCAGTACCGCTCGCATGCAACCTGTCACAGACAGCTCTCCTCGGAAAGTGAACCTACTTCGTGCCCTTTGGGTACGTCGTCTACCCGAACCTGTACGCACCGCCATCCCCGATGTCGATACTTTGCCGATGAAGGACCTGATGACCTAGGTCGACGCCCTTATGGATAGCCATTTCACCTCATTCAAGACTTCCATCAACGCCTCCACTCCTGACGAAGAGAACAACTAGACACTAACCGCAGCCAACGTGAATGCGGTAAGACAGACGCCCGGCCCGTTACGTGCCAGAGCACTAACAAACCCGCCGACCACCCACATAAGCCACCTCTCGCTCACGCCCTAACCAACAGACAAGAAAAAGGTACTAAACTGCCCATTCAATTGGCCTCTGTACTGGAAATGTTAATTACTCTCTCGTTCCAAGTGTATTTTACCACAGCATACAAGAGCAGGCCTCTCGGCCAAGTGTTATGGGACACAGGTCAGCACCTGCACCATTACAGCCAACCTGATCTTAATTTCTGAGTCAGTATAAATCAAATTTTCTTTCACATGAAAATTCTTAAATGACAGTTTTCACTACTGATTTTTATTTTTATTTTCACATTTATTCACTCATTCTTTTACTGGGATCATTTTACTCACATGCATGACAACAAACTGTTAATTACAGAAACACCTTATTCATTTGTTTCTTCTTTCCTCTACCTTGTAAATAATCCATTGACTTTTATATCATTTCCATCCTACTATCCATCTTTTTAAAAGGCAATTTTTTTTCTTACAACTCCCTTTCTATTATCGTTTTCACATCCCTTTCTTAAGCGAGCTCTCTTGCCTATTGGAATTCATTTCGTTCTCTTCATTTATGGACCCATACACAATCTCTCTTGCAAGTACAAACAAAAAACATGTAAACAAACGCAATCGCAAGCAAACCCCCTAGACAGTCCTCAAAACATACATCTTTCACTACTAAAAAAACTCCAGAAATTTGACTCTCTCTCTCTCTCTCTCTCTCTCTCTCTCTCTCTCTCTCTCTCTCTCTCTCTCTCTCCCCCCCTCTCTCTCTCTCTCTATGTATTCGCAGTTCTAGGGTTGGAAAATGAAAACAGAGTGAGAGTAAGGTAGCCGATTCGTTTTACGTGACCAACGTCGAATGATTATTCTTACTTTTTCTCACACAGATAAGTGACGAAAATAAATTAAGATCACAACTACACTGTTAAAAAAAATGGCGTAAAGGGTAAAAATACTGGATTACAAGTTCCCTGGCAATTACATGTTTATAAACTGATATATTGAGGTTAAGGAGTGGTATTACGGTCACCAACCCGTAAAAAGATAATTACAAAGTAAGGTAAAAATTACGGTCGGCTGTATTTTACTGAAATAAGACTGAGAACCGTATATTTTCACGGAGAATTTCCCATAAGAATTACGGTTTATTTCTAAAAGTGTAACTTTTAATCAAAATTATGACCGATTACGATTAGAAGTAGAAAATATATCTAAATCTTCTAATTTTATATTCTGCAGGTGACAAATGACATAGAAAGCAACTACCAACATACCAAATATCTAACCCTATCACTTCTTACACCAAAGGCTATACGAAAACAGTTCATCGATAAACATTTGCGCTTTTTAATGCAATCAAGATTCCCCTCTTTACTTCCATTCAAGGCGACTTAGCTAAAAAATCCCCTCGTAAATTCGCCTTTTGGCCATAACAGACAATGCAAATGTCTTCCGAATCTTTTGCATACAACCCTTCTTGCATCATCTATTCTGTAACTCGCCTCTCTTCCCATCTTACCAGCACCCATTCAATTTCCTCACAAGTAGTTATAGTTCATATCTAACTTCATTTAATTATATTATCATATTCTTGTTTATCTATAATTTTTAATTCCAAGTCGATATATCAGGAGTAACGTACGGTGGTAGCGTCCTTGTCTGGTGAAGGCCAGACTGAGGTTTGAGTCCCGCTCAAAACTCGTTAGTTCCTTTGGTCGCTACAACTTCACCATCCTTGTGAGCTAAGGATGGGGAGTTTGGGGGAGCCTGTAGGTCTCTCTGCTGAGTCATCAGCAGCCATTACCTGGCCCTCTTTGTTCCTAGCTCAGATGGAGAGGGGGCTTGGGGGCTGATCATATGTATATATGGTCAGCCTCTAGGGTATCGTCCTGCTTGATAGGACAATGTCACTGTCCCTTGTCTCTGCCATTCATGAGTGACCTTTAAACCTTTAAACGCGTATCACACACTTGTACACTGTAACGGTATTTCTGTTTTTTCGCATGTTGTTGTTATAATTCTCCCCTCGCACTGATAACTTGTTTCTGTCTGTACGTGCTTGTATCAATCTGTTTGAATTTTTGTAACCTTTCACGGAAACTTTTGTTATAAAAGCTCAATGTCTGTTGAAATAAAGCTAGTTGTAATTACGCCGTTTGCCGTATCTCAGTTACCACCTAAAGGTACATCCACACATCAGCAAACGAAACGGCCACATAAAAGCACAAATCTGTTATCTTTCAATTCCTGAATAAATCGAAATTCACTAAGCCATACCACAAATATTTCTCTATATATTTCCTTGATTAAGTCAACAATATCTTCAAAACAAACCCAACCTTCGCTTTCCTGTGTTATTTAAAAGTTAAAATTTCCACAAGGGAAAGTCCTGATAATCAGAAAGCTTTGATAAATAGTAAAGTTTTAAACATTCATTCAATGTCATCACCTAAGATAAAAGCGGCTTGTAGGCTACCGTTTGAATCAAATATGTAAATAGCACACTGGGCGCACATTTTATAAAAGAAAAATTATAATATTCTTATTGCATAAAAAAGAATGGTCAAATGCGAGTTTTATGATTTGATAAGTAATCATTTAAAAACAGCCGGAACTCATCCTTAATAATTGACTAATTAAAAAAATAAAACTATAAATAATCTAAACATATGCTGAAGAATCCTGGCTAATACAGTAGTAACGCGTTTGCCTAGCATTCGCATTGCAACAGATCGATCCCAATCCGGGCCCGTGAGTTAAACAGGCCACTGCAGTGGTTGGGCACCATAGTGGGATCCCAGCCCAGGACCGTGAGTTTAAGCTGTTTACTGGGGAGGACACTGCTGTGGTTGGGCACCATAAGGGAAGGGGGGGGGGGGTCTTGCCCGGCTGACATTCTGGTGAGCATCTATTATGATGAAACTGGAACTGAAACCAGATACCTCAAACCTTTAAATAAATTTAAAGAATAAAAAAAAATCTTTATAGCATAGAGAACAATTAAGAAGAACTTCCAATATCTTAAATATCGCTAAAAATAAAAAGGTTCCAAAATCACTTGGGCACCTTTTAAAAAATATAAACTAATGTGTCACTAGACCGATTGTGACCGAGTAAAACCAATTTGCTCAGTTTGCTGGAGATTGTTTTTCTTAATTTCATTTTTAGCTTTTTTGTTTTGTTTTTTTACTCCGGGACATAATTGTTAAACGTTGACTCTGGAGGGTCGTTGTAACAGTACACGAAAGCATCGGACAAGCAACTCTATTCCAGTAGACATACTGACTATCATCATTCTAGTAGACATACTGACAATCGGAAAGGTAATACCTTTGGAGGCGATTCGCTCTATACAGACAAAAGCATAAGTTTATTTAAACAAATGCATTCAAGATATTTCCTTGAGTAATTTATATATACATACATACATACATACATACATACATATATATATATATATATATATATATATATATATATATATATATATATATTATGAACCCTTTCTAAGTGGGGGATACCTTATCGTAGTGAAAGGGTTTGTATATCGCCATGATCAGTAAAGCTGTATCCCACCATCACAAATCCGCACTGGCCTACATGATGATGAAAACTGGCTAAATTCCATACATGAATTAACCAGTCTAAGGCCCTTGTCCTGCAATGAACAATGAACTAGAAAAGGTTGTATTTGATGTTGTATATATACAAAAGACTTAAAGATATACCTTTGTATAATGAGTGTATGTATGTATGTATGTATATATATATATATATATATATATATATATATATATATATATATATATATATATATATATATATACACATCATCAGCCGTTACTAGTCCATTGCAAAACAAAGGCCTCAGGCATGTCCTTCAAATATATATATATATATATATATATATATATATATATATATATATATATATATATATATATATATACATATATATATATATATATATATATATATACATATATATATATATATATATATATATATATATATATATATATACATATATATATATATACACACACACACACATATATATATATATATATATATATATATATATATATATATATATAAACCTGCATATACATAAACAATAATCAATATCTCCTTTAAATCTGACTTGTGAAATAACTTAATAACCTAATAAATGGCTGAAGGACACCATTTCCCTTCTCCTGCCCAATGCACACAAGGAGGTTGGTTGCCTGGAAGGAAGGATTTGCAACGTGACGCCAGAGACGTCCAACCTCTAATCAGTAAATCAAACACAGACACGTAGGACTGAGAGAGATAATTGATCGGTTACCAACCCTATCCTATTCCTTGGATATTTACAGAGCTGAATGAATGTCGGCATTGAAGGGTTCGCTTTAAAGATTTGACCTTCAGGATGATGGCATTGACCTTGTTGATTAAGTTTATTCAGTTTGAGCTCGTTGATGACCTATCCCAAGAATTCCACATTATTGAATCAGCAGTATAACTGACCTACCCGAATGTAGTATTTGTATTAGCTTTGCTGACCTGACACAGTTTTTCTGACCTAAATTGAAAAGGTGATGCTATGTTAGCGAACTACATCTTTAACCTTAATAATAATAAAAACAACTTTGTCTAAAGTACATTGAAACAATGTATTGATTTAAATCGATGATGTCTTTGATCAGATGGAGAAAGGTAGAAAACATAGAGTGGGAAGCGATATATACAATCGGAAAAATCTACAATGTAATGCCCCACAGACTAGGGCAATGGTAACGTGTTTGCCTAGCATTCGCATGGCGGCGGATCGATCCCAACCCGAGACCGGGTGTTTAAGTTGTTTACTGGGGAGGACACTATTGTGGTTGGGCACGACAGTAGTGGGTTGGGGTTGCCTGGCTGACGTTCTATTTAATTAAATAATGGAATTTGCCATATGTTAAAACCTCTTCACTGACAGATTAGATTACTGATATCACCACAAACAAAACAATAATCAGAGAAGACCTACATGCTTCACGGATTTAAATTTCCATCTCCTGACTTATCTAAGCACCATGGGACATTTAACAACAGCAATTCTGAACTACGCTCTACCCATACAAGCGGACTACACTAATTCTTCAATTAGTTTCAATAAACACTTTCATTGAATATCAAGTCTTTGAAATTGAATAAAATTAAAACTATTCACGCATAAATATCCAAGATGGATGAAGTCCTATTTACAATAACAAAATTATCGAGTAATTTCGTTTTAACAAGAATGGCCTTGTAAGTCGTTTTAATATCAAATAACCGGTAGGAAATCAATCCCGCAAATATAAAAGACGAGATGATCTCTTAAACTCACGTGTTTTCGTGAAGACTTACGGAGACAATAAAATTCCACAACCGAACTGCAATGAAACAAACTTACCTGAAAGAGAAAAAAAATGGTCACAAATCACATATGATTCTTTTACGAAAATAAAGGGTTAAACATATATAAATATGAATATTCCTTTCTTAATATCACTGTATAATAAAAACTAAGGATGTCAAATAATATGTAAAAGAAAGCCTACAATTATTACTATCATCATTATTACCACATGCCAAATTGCAACCCTTAATGGAAAAGTTGGAAGCTACAAACCCAATGGCCCTAAAAAAGAAAGCAGCACAGTGTGGATAAAATAGAAATAAAGAACTAAATATACAAAAGGACAAAAAAAAAACGATTACAATAAACTAACATGTTAAATCAAATGAGCTAAAAACATATAAACATTGACTAGAAACTAGAGTAGTACAGAAAAAATAGAAATAAAGAATTAAATATAACAAATGACAAAAAAAAATATTAGAATAAACTAACATGTTATATCAAATGAGCTAAATAACAAATAAACATTGACTCATGGCAACTTTCTCAACAAAAAATCATCTGGATCAATTCTAACTTTCTTAAGTTCGAATCATACGATTAAACTGCTTGGTCATTGGCTAGACAAAACTTCCAAGATACTATGTCGAATTAAACTTAACATCAGAAAAGGGAAAAAAAAAAATCTTATAATTACCTACATTCCTACTACTACAATGAGGACGGTATAGTGATATTTTGTATAAATGACAAAGGATTAGACGGGATACGTTAATTAAAGTGAATAAACTATCAAGAATAACCCAGAATGTTAAGGCGTTTGACAGAATAAACTCTCTCAATCATCAGGTTTTTTGCACCTTATTCTAATTTGAACCACCATAGCTCAATAAGCAGGACATGTGGTCGATTAAAAGAGAGTACCACCATCTGCATAAGCAACCAACTGGTTTTCAAGTCAAAATCACATATGCGTAGTTAAATAACTAAATGGACTACTACTACTACTACTACTAGCTAATCTACAATACAGCCCTAGTTGGAAAGGTAGGATGTTATAAGCCCAAGGGCTCAAACAAGGGAAAATAGCCCAGTGAGGAAAAGAAATAAGGAAATGAATAAACTACATGAGACGTAATGAACAATTAAAATAAAACATTTTAAGAACAATAACAGCATAAAAATAAATGATTCGTACATAAACTATAAAAAGATATCTATGTCAGCCTGTTCAACATAAAAAAAAAATATTCCCCGGCATTTCTGGGGTTAACTATAGCTCCCACCTACAGCTAGTCTTTACATTCTTTCAGATGAATATTCAACAATCATGCATAGAAATACTTCACACACTCCAATTTGTCCAAACCTGACAAGGGTCTCACGATGAATTATTCAAATCTCTCAGCCAAACTCTATGAATTTCTGTACGGCAATGTAAATTGAAATACAAGCACCTATACGTGAGTCACGCAGGGTCTCATACGTTTTGCAGAGTAATTTTTTAAGAACTTTGGATAACGTAGGATTTATAGTTATTGGGCAGTAAATACAAGCCTGGCGAAATTGAAGGTGTATCAGTTTTACTGCACTCTGGGGATTACACGATTTTCTCACATTTGGATTACATAAACTTGCCGCCTCACCACACCAAACACGAGGATTTTTTTTTTCTCAAAAAATAGGACTTGCAAGGTGCAAAGCAGACAGCTGGTCCTTAGTTGAGCACTTCGGCTATCAGTTGAATTACTTTTTAACTTTTACGTCCGTAAGAATTATTACTGTTTATGTATGTATGTATGTATGTATGTATGTATACATTATATAAATCATGTGTATCTGCACCACACTCTTATACAGTAAATTCCATTTGAATTAAATATCAAAAGCTTTGGTCATATGAGAACCGGAAGACGGGAAAGGAACTTGCATTATAATAATGGAACGTGGAGTAAAAATTATATATTTGCTAATTAGCGAAGAGCGATGTCTACTTCCCATGTCCGGATACTCATATTACGCAAAGCATGAATGGGGACAGAGATTTCCATGTATGGAACTATTACAAATTGAATCCTGATTTCTATATAGAGCAACGCGTTTTTTTTTTTTTTTTTTTTTCCCCTGTAAATCAACGCGAGACAGGTAAGTAATTTCAGTTATGAAACACTATCTCTTATAACTTAAAATCAAAAGGACTATTTCTTCTCTTCTAATGAAAAAATAATTACGTTTATATTGATTATGTTTATATTTTCCTTACATATAAACAAAGAATAATAAATATGAAAACAAGGCAAGCGATGCAATATAAAAAAAATAACAAAATTAAATAAACAACGAATTTGGATCATGTAAGTATACCATTGAAGAAAAAACTTGCAACCAAACTAGAGGAAACCGTGTGTATTAAGATCTCTAAAGGATTTCGTTGCTCGGAGCCAGGATGTAACTGTCCATTAACTTCATGAGCCACTCCTTCACTCTTGCAAAGAGTAAGAGGAAATTTTAGAGGTACCCGGAGAACAGTGAAACATGATTAAAAGAAAGAAAGGATTATGGTCAGGGATATATATATATATATATATATATATATATATATATATATATATATATATATATATATATATATATAATATATATATATATATATATATATATATATATATATATATATATATATATAATATATATATATATATATATATATATATATATATATATATATATATATATATATATATATATATATATATATATATATATATCCCTGACCATAATCCTTTCTTTCTTTTAATCATGTTTCACTGTTCTCCGGGTACCTCTAAAATTTCCTCTTACTCTTTGCAAGAGTGAAGGAGTGGCTCATGAAGTTAATGGACAGTTACATCCTGGCTCCGTATATGTGTGTGTACTAAATATCTATTTATCCACCTCTCTCTCTCTCTCTCTCTCTCTCTCTCTCTCTCTCTCTCTCTCTCTCTCTCTCTCTCTCTCTCTATATATATATATATATATATCTCATTACCAATTGCTATAGTCAATTATTTTTAGTAAGGCAGATTTGCACCGACTCGCAAGGGTGCCCTTTTAGCTCGGAAAAGCTTCCTCATCGCTGATTGGTTGGACAAGATAATTCTGATCAATGAGAGAGCAGGAAACTTTTCCGAGCTAAAAGGGCACCTCTGCGAGTCGGTGCAAATGCGCCTCATTAAAAAAATTGAGTATAGTGCACTGAAGAACAAAGGCCTCAAACGTCCTTCCATTGCATCGGTTTACGATCTTTCTATACCAGTCCACACCCACGACCTTTCCCAAGTTCGCCAATCCATCGTCTTCTCTTCCTTCCCCTGACTCTTTTGCAATCTCTACTGATCCATTCTGTTATTCTTAATGTCCATCTATTGTCTGTCATTATCATTATATGTTTCTGCCCATGTCCATTTCTTTTTCTTACATGTTAGAATATCCAGTCCTTCAGTTTGCCCTCGTATCCATGTTGCTCTTTCTCTATCTCTTGGTGTTATTCCCATCATTGTTCTTTCCATACTTCTTTGAGTTGTAACTAGCTTATGTTTTAAGGCTTTAGAAAGGCTCCAAGTTTCTGATGCATAAGTTAATACTGGTAGGACCATCTCATAAAATACTTTTCTTTTAGAAAGTGGCATTTTACTTTACATAATCTAATTTTGTTTATATATATATATATATATATATATGTATATATATATATATATATATATATATTATATGTATATACACACACATATATATACATATGCATATATATATTATACTTTCAATTGCTCATTCATTTAAAAGTAGCTCTCTCTCTCTCTCTCTCTCTCTCTCTCTCTCTCTCTCTCTCTCTCTATATATATATATATATATATATAGTGCGTGTGTGTGTGTGTGCAGACGTAGCCCAATGCTTTTCATTGTAACTCAATCTGTGAGATGCCGAGCTCAAACCCTTCAATGGGTCAATTAAACTAGTCCACCAAGCTATAGAATATAGATGGACACTTACATCTGCTAGACACACAAGAAGGGGTGTAGATAAAGCTACCCACCGTAACAATACAGACTTGCTGAGAAAACAAGAAAACTATACTGTGTGTATATATATATATATATATATATATATGTATATATATATATGTATATATGTATGTATATATGTGTATATATATATATATATATATATATACTGTATATGTGTGTGTACTAAATATCTATTTATCCACCTCTCTCTCTCTCTCTCTCTCTCTCTCTCTCTCTCTCTCTCTCTATATATATATATATATTGTGTGTGTGTGGGTTACCAATCC
>NC_090754.1:74117831-74125331 GCF_036898095.1 Palaemon carinicauda
AGGCAAAAGGAGGAGTCAGTACCTTTACCCAAAGGCAAAAATAAGGAGTCAGTACCTTTGTGTAAAGCAAAGAATGAGGAGTCAGTGCCTTTGTCCAAAGGCAAAAGGAGGAGTCAGTACCTATTGCCCAAAGACAAAATGAGGAGTCAGGTACCTTTGTCTAAAGGCAAAATCAGGAGTCAGTACCTTTGTCCAAAGGCAAAATGAGGAGTCAGTACCTTTGCCCAAAGGCAAAATGAGGAGTCAGGCACCTTTGTTCAAAGGCAAAATGAGGAGTCAGTACATTTGTTCAAAGGCAAAATGAAGAGTCAGTACCTTTGTTCAAGGGCAAAATAAGAAGTCAGTTTCTTTGTCCTAAGGCAAAATGAGAAGTCAGTACTTTTGTTCAAAGACAAAATGAGAAGTCAGTACCTTTGTCCAAAGGCAAAATGACGAGTCAGTACCTTTGTCCAAAGGCAAAATGAGGAGTCAGTACCTTTGCTCCAAAGGCAAAATGAGGAGTCAGGTACCTTTGTTAAAAGGCAAAATGATGAGTCAGTACCTTTGTCTAAAGGCAAAATCAGGAGTCAGTACCTTTGCCCAAAGGCAAAATGAGGAGTTAGGTACCTTTGTTCAAGGGCAAAATGAGAAGTCATTATCTTTGTCCTAAGGCAAAATGAGGACTCCGCACCCTTATTCAAAGGTCAAATGAGGAGTCAGTACCCTTGTTCAAGGGCAAAATGAGGAATCAGTACCTTTGTCAAAAGGCAAAATGATGAGTCAGTACCTTTGTCCAAAGGCAAAATGAGGAGTCAGTACCTTTGCCCAAAGGCAAAATGAGGAGTCAGGTACCTTTGTTCAAAGGCAAAAGGATGAGTCAGTACCTTTGTCCATAGGCAAAATGATGAGTCTGTACCTTTGTCCAAAGGCAAAATGAGGAGTCAGGTACCTTTGTTCAAAGGCAAAAATGAGGAGTCAGTACCTTTGCCCAAAGGCAAAATGAGGAGTCAGGTACCTTTGTTCAAAGGCAAAATGAGGAGTCAGGTACCTTTGTTCAAAGGCAAAATGATGAGTCAGTACCTATTGTCCAAAGGCAAAATGATGAGTCAGTACCTTTGTTCAAAGGCAAAATGATGAGTCAGTACCTTTGTCCAAAGGCAAAATGAGGAGTCAGGTACCTTTGCCCAAAGGCAAAATGAGGAGTCAGGTACCTTTGTTCAAAGGCAAAATGATGAGTCAGTACCTTTGTCCAAAGGCAAAATGATGAGTCAGTACCTTTGTCCAAAGGCAAAATGAGGAGTCAGGTACCTTTGTTCAAGGGCAAAATGAGAAGTCATTATCTTTGTCCTAAGGTAAAATGAGGACTCCACACCCTTGTTCAAAGGCAAAATGAGGAGTCAGTACTCTTGTTCAAAGGCAAATGAAGAGTCAGTACCCTTGTTCAAGGGCAAAATGAGGAGACAGTACCTTTGATCAAGTGCAAAAGAAGCTGATTCGGTTGGTTCGGAAGAGTCCAGGATTCTACACCACGCTTCTTATCCAATTCAAAAACTTACCGTGGAAAGGCCCGTGCAGGTATAAGAAGAACATTTTTCAACTAACTTTAATATCATAAGGTTAATTCCGAACATGTGATTAGTGTATCATATGCTTGAAGTCTAAGGATATTTAGGAAAAAAATTGGAGATTACAAAACGATGTTTCTATTTTGTTCATATTAATACAGCGAAATAAAGAATAATCTTTGTATCTGATCTTCCCCATTCCTATATGGACTGCTGTTTTTATCAGCTCTTTTTACATAGATCGTTTACGAATTAAACACTAAAGAAAGAGATGGTGATAATAATAATAATAATAATAATAATGATAATAATAATAATAATAATAATTATAATAATAATAATAACTTTCCAATATTTTATGATTCCATCATATTCATATTTCACCAAAATGCAAAAATAATTTTCTATTTAGATTAACTTATTTTTTGTCAAGAGCATGTGAAGTAAAGCTAGCAACAAGTGAAATATTGGTACTCTCTTCCTCAGTTTACGATATTAAAAGGGATATCATCATTGTTATAATTTCTCTTGCCTTTATTGAAAGCGCTGTAATCAATACGAGTGTAATGACAACAGAAAAATCCACGTGAGCGTGGTAATAACTAAAATTTTTAAACATATAATAAAATCGAGAGAGAGAGAGAGAGAGAGAGAGAGGAGAGAGAGAGAGAGAGAGAGAGAGAGAGAATGTAAACGGGCCATACCACCAGACTTTACCTACAAGCCTCCACTATTACCGTCCCCACGTACCTTCCCCTATCTGTGCAAAATAAAATCTCATCAAAACGTGATACATCTATGGCATCCAGATGAAACTTTTTCAAACAGCGAGGGGAAAAAGAAAAATCCCTATATGTTTCAATGGATTAGTGTCTGGAAAAGATGGCCTCCAATCATACCTTTAGAGGGATTTTCCATTTAGTTGAAACTTTGGAGTTTTTCCATTTCAAGATTAAAGTTCTTTGTAACAGATTGTCTAACAATTTCAACGGACTATGAACTTACGAAAGCTGTTTTAATCGTAAAATCTACATACGCATACACTAAAGTGTCACTTTTTTACGATTATATTACGAAAAGGTAAGAGATGTGAAGAGGCATATACCTTTTTGTAATTACTCGAAAGATCATCCAAATATCACAAGGAACATTACCAAGTCACTTTCACAGTGTTGAAGAATCTAATTTCTATAATGGTTACCCATATCAATTTCTCCTAAATTTAACACATTCGTCATAATAAATATCCCTTTCATTTTCAACAAACTCGCACAGAATCCATATTGGGCTCACGTTGGAAAATGTGCAAATCATAGATATCAAATTACATTTCGATGAAGCAAGAACCCGTAACTGCCATCCCTTCATGGACACTTTCACACATGATGAGGATCCGGGCGTCCCCAAATTAAGCTGCAGCGGACCAGTGGTCTGCAAACTAAACGATCCCTCGCCATGTGCAACCAATTTCTGTTGACGTAATCCTCCCTAATGAACAGCCACTTTCCGGAGACACAAACAACCTTATGCCCTCATCCCTTCGCATTTACAATGAATTTCTGATGAGTTGGACACCATTAAATCATTTCATATTCGTATCCCAAGAGGAGTTTTCAGAGTTTCTTCCCTCCATAATTTATGGCTACGAAGGTAATGGTGGCACATAAATGATCAAATATTTTACGTAATATTTAGTATAACGCAACCAATATGATCGACCATGGTTCTTAAAGAAGTCTTACATTTTAAAAATACTGAAGTACAAAATATAGCATAAACAATTCTTAGTTTGTTTCCCCTAAACAAAGACTAGTTTTTAAATGTGGTAATGCCTAGGATTCAATACATTTCCTTCTATAAACTTAACCACATACCTTCAACATCAATGTAACAGATAGCGAGGGAAGAAAAAATGTGAAAACTAGGGTGATATCCAAATACTAATAACAAACTGGTCCCGATATCGAGTAGAGTTCTTGATCTAGGTGTATCACTTGACTGTAATTTGTCTCTCAGTGCTCAAATAAAAATTGTTTTTGTAAAGAAGTACCCGGATGGATATTCTGTAAAGAAACTTGTGATTAACGGTGTTATGACCAGATTGACTGCTGTAATTTCTTCTATTACAATCTACTTAAAGTGATTAACGGTGTTATGACCAGGATTGACTGCTGTAACTTCTATTACAATCTACTTAAAGTGCAACATAAGAAATTACAAAATAATGAACAGAGGAGCAAGACTGAAAAAAAGGTGTCCCACCCCAAGAAAAGGGTTACTCCTTTACTTTGAATTACACTGGATGCTTATTAAAGCCAGAATAAAGTTAAGATATGTGCAATGAATCATCAAGTTATCAGAACCACACGTCCAAAATATCTGAGAGAAATGCTTCACATTGTGCAGCCAACGAATCGTGTCGACACAAGAATAGTTACAGATGGTTTTAAGTTATTGGAACCAAGATGTACGTCAAATGTAGGTTCTAGGGAATCTAGAGCTTTCAAATATACGGCTCCAAGACTATATAACAAGCTCCCACTAACTATCCGAAAGACTGATGATGTAAGGCTTACAAGATGAAGCTGGAGACTTTTTTATAGGTACTTCGATGATGTAGATTTCACAATTACCATAAAATACTCTAAATACCTTGGAATGTATACGACAAACACATCAGAATGTATATGACAAACAAATCTTGTAGGTCCTAAAGTGCATTGGCTTTTCTTGTGTGACACAACCCGGAAAACAGCCCTTAAAGTTTGTAAAGTATCAAATCTTGAGAAACACTATTTCAATTTTTATCATAAAATTATTTAAATCTTTTAGCATCAACTTATTTTACTTTCCTTTATTATGTAACTAAAATTTTATCATTACAGCAACATTGACAAAAATACCATAGTTCACCGATAAAAACATATGCTCTCAGGAATTGATTTTGTCATAATAATCACTTTAAAGGTTGAAATCAATAAAATTTTACAAAAGAATTGAAAGAGAATTGCTATTATATATATATATATATCTTCAAATCTCAACGAATGAATACTGACTTCTTGGGGAAGACACTCAAAACCCTCTAGCACTTCAAACTTTTGCAGAATCAAGCCTTTGAGAAAAGGGTTTTAGGAACAACCACATAAAAACCATTCATACAAATGTTGTGGTTGGTAGCCTATTGGAAACGTCCCTGCTTGCCAATATGTTGGACGGGAGTTCGAGACCCGCTCTAAATCGATTGTTTCTTGTAGGGTTTGCAACCTCACCATCATTTTGAGCTAATGATGGAAGCTTTGAGGGAGTCCATAGGTCTACCTGCTGAGTCATCAGAAGCCATTGGCCTGGCCCCTCCCTGGTCCTAGCTTATGGAGAGAGGGCTTGTGCGTTGGTCTAATGTATATATGGTTGGTCTGTAGGACACTGTCCTGTCTCTAGGACAATAACCTCTGCCATTCATGAGCAACCTTTAAAGGAAGGAAAATTTAACCAAGCTTTGAAACTGGTCTACCATGAAGGTCTTTCGGCCACGGTCATTGAACAGTCCAGCAATTTATATACAGAGCTGAAGTATTGACAGGACTGTCACTGTCACCCTTGAAGGTTTAAAGGCCGCTCGTGAATGGCAGAGGCAAGGGACAGTGACATTGCTTTATCAAGCAGGACAATGCCCTAGAGAGTGACCATATATCATATGATCAGCGCCAAAACCTCCTCTCCACCCAAGCTAGGACCACGGAGGGCCAGGCAGATAGCCCTATAGGCTTCCCAAACACCCCAGCCTTAGCTCACAATGATGGTAAGATTGCAGCCACAAATAGCACTAACGAGACTGAGTGGGACTCTAACTCCCGACTGGCACACACCAGGCAGAGACGTTACCAATCAGGCCACAACCCTATTGAAAAAATAACGAGCCTTTCGAATGTTATTGAACTGGAGAGGATTCCCGCAATGGTGCTACAAATCCTACCTCGGTCAACCAGTTCCATTCAAAATATTACTAAATATTTCTATTGGGATAAATCCCCTCAAACTAACGAACACAAACGAGATTGTTATTTTTCATATTTCACAAGACTGAACCAATTTGAAGCGAGGTCTTTCTGTACCTGTCTTTCATAGGTTTGAAAAAAGCCTGACTTGTACATTGCCGGAAGCATAACAGTTATACGGAGATATTAAAGAGAGATAGCAGACATGCATGCAATTGCAATAGAAATAAAATATCCTCGTGAGCAAACAGATGAGGAATGTACACCAAAATGCTACGTGGGCGTCTGCCATCAACAGAGAGAGAAATTCATCAACAGAGAAAACCAATGAATGCAGCTCAAAAACCAGCAGAAATTGGCGAGGAGGGATAGCTGGAGGAATTGTTTTACCCCTTTCACTCTACGGTAGTAATTGGGAGGAGAGAGAGAGAGGAGAGAGAGAGAGAGAGAGAGAGAGAGAGAGAGAGAGAGAGAGAGAGAGAGAGAATTATAATTTTCCGTAACAGAAAGCAGAAAAACAAGATTTAAGTACAATATGCCGTACTAGCAAAATTAATCAAAATTCACCATAAAACAATATGCATGTATATATACACAAAAACACACACACAGCTTGGTTACCAGAATGCAGGAAATATCACATGATGTTGGGCTTTGGATAAATAGAAGAAAGTCAGCGATAATAAGAACGGAATATGCATTGGACGGAGAAAGGATTAATGAGGTGGAATCATTTACATATTTAGGAACTAAGATCTCTAATACAGGATCTTTAGAATTTGAGTTTGATTAAAGATTGAAAAAAAATCCATATCAGACAATGGCTATATATCAGTTTAGTGAGATGGGTGTTACTATATGGACACGAGTCGTGGTATGACAAGGAAACAATATCCACAAGATGGTATAAATTTGAGGATAAAGCCCTCAAAAGAATATTGGGAGTTGAATGGCAGAACAGGTTTAGAAATGAAACTATAAGAGAGATTACTCAAGTGCCATATGTGAATGAGATCATGGTGAGGGGTAGATGGAGATGATTTGGACATGCAACGCGCACTCCCCAAGAGAGATTAGTTCACCAAACATTCAGATGGGCTCCACAAGGCCCTAGAAGAGTTGGAAGGCCCAGGCCTATATGGCTGAGGACTATGAAGCGTGGAGCGGGAGATGATGAATGGAGAAGTATTGATTTCCAAACTCAAGACAAAGACGATTGGGGAAATCTAACAGATGCCCTTAGCGTTAATAGATTTAGGAGATTATATGTATAAATACATACATATATATAAGTATATACTGTGTATATATATACATATACATTATATATATATATATATATATATATATATATATATAGTATATATATATATAATATATATATATATTATATATATATATAGTCAAGTTTTCGCTCCGCTATTGTACATATTGAATATTATAAATTGTTTTTAGTACTTTCTTACTTTTTATATGCACGACTTCTGTTGATTGCTTTTTTTCACTTTTGATCCTTCCTGGTCCAGAGCAGTCTCTTTTCCCATTTTTCCTTCTTTATGTTCTTAATTTTGTTTACTTGGGTACTTTAAACTTATGTTTAATTATGTTGAATTATTGAACTATTTGCTATAAGTTAAATGATTCTAGTGAAGTGAAGTGCTAAATAATTCAAGTGTTAAATTGTATGATTAGTAATTAATAATTATAATAAGAGATTGATGAGTTTTGTCCACCCGACCATGGTTTCGCACAGATTGGATTTTATTTTGGTGGAATATTATCTCTTTTTTATGCTTCCTACTGAGTGTTAGCTAAGGCCATCTATAAGCTAAAGTATTTACCACTGAATACGAGGACATTCAGCATAGGCATGTCACATATATATTCATATGTGTGTATATATATATATATATATATATATATATATATATATAATATATATATATATATATATATAT
>NC_090754.1:74130331-74140331 GCF_036898095.1 Palaemon carinicauda
ACCTATTTACTAAGAAAAAAAACCCGGTACCGTATTTTGGCTTTAAACCTTCACCAATAATTATCGCAGAATGATGACTTCATGAGGCTCCACCCACTTTGGCCTCGTTATAATTCAGGATAACACTGAAGGCTATCATGGGCACTGTTGGATCAGAAAATTTAAATTCTGGCTATAAAAACTCAGTTCTCGAGTAGTTGTAAGAAGTGCTAAATGGTCCTCAAGGATCCCAGCAGTTGGCCTAAGCGTTAAATTCATGTATACTACTGTTCCGGCACTACTGCTACAGTAGTATTACTACGCTAGCACAGATACCCCCACCCACATTTATGTATCGTTCCGCCATTCATAAAGTCTTTGTCATGTTTTTTTTTCACTGTGCAATAAGTCATGGCCTCCTCAGAAATTAAGTTTAACATTAGATGATAGGTTATGTCATTAAGCTGACAAATTATGGCAACTGGGTATGTTATTGCCGTTGTTGAAGCTAAAGATAAAGTATGGTTGTTGAAGCTAAAGATAAAGTATGGTATCATTCCTTCATTGCATTATCATCTTTACTACTATTTGTTTGCTACATGTAGTAGTTATTTTAAAGGATAAATGAATTATGTTCACTTTACTTCCATAAATTCCCATTAGATGTACAAATAAAAATCCTAAAACTATTCATGATTTATTTACAAAGTGCAGTCATGCCCAAAACATAGCCAACACGGTCGTACGGCCTAAGAAGAAGAAAAAAAAAATCATATCGGATGATCCGTTGGTCTGATGGAGAGTTTAGCACAAAATTCTTATTTTAACAAAAATAGTTATATAAAGACTGTTTACATACAATCTCTCTCTTTCTCTCTCTCTTGGTGGCATAGTGAATAGTTAATGGAAATGTTCAAAAGCCTGAATGACATTACAAGTATTATAATCATGTTACGCTAAATACAAATCAGATCATAAACATTGGATTTAAACTAGAAACTAAATAATTACCTATTCAGGCTATAGTAAATATGGCCACGGGCTTTCTCTTGACTGTATAAAGTTGCAAGTCGTAAGACAAATGCAGTTTTGCAACCACGGGGGCAATTCCAAATCCTGTTAGCCATTCTTGACTGTTATGGGTTTCAGAGCCGATGGAACAAGGTGAATGGATGTCTGGTGGATGGGCGGGGCAAAATTTTGCCAAAAGGTGTTTACATTGCTACGTAATGAATGTTTTCGACTCTTGGCTCGTTATCACTGGCCATGGCGTCGGCTAGATAATTTTTACTCTATAAAAATTAAAACTATCGGGTTTAGGTTATTGATAATGCTGAAAAAATTTGTGTGTGGTTGTAAAATATACATATGTCAACTTTCAGCTACATCGGATGCATTGATAAGGAGCAAAGTCCAAAAAACCGTGAATCTCATAGTAGTTTATGAGACTGGTCACAAGGCTCCTAAGACAAGCCGTTTGCACTTATGCCCATCTTTTTCGCACTATACAGCTCTCGGGGTACGAAAGTTATTCATCTCTCTCTCTCTCTCTCTCTCTCTCTCTCTCTCTCTCTCTCTCTCTCTCTCTCTCTCTCTCTCTCTCTCAAAGTAAAAACTTTATCACTCATACTTTCTTTTCCAGTAAAGCCTCAGAATTAAACAAAACATCCCAGTATTCTATTGTTTCCCACTCTTTAAAATGTACCAAACGACCTCAAGCTACACCAATACATTATCATACCCACTGTGACATTCTTTCCACAACACCTTCCTTTTTATGTATCTCGCACCCTTTCAACTATTCTTATCACACGCGCAGCATGAATAATTCACTCGTTTTGTTTTCGCTTTTTCTCTCTCATTCGTATTCAACAACCATATACCAAATCCACAAAAGAGGGTTGTCTCAACAATCCTCCTATACATTCCCGACTTGTCTTCCATAGACGGGCCTCCTTATCTACAAGCTTTAGTAGAGGTCCTGCCCTTTATCCTTGCTACACTTATCTTGTGACTCGTGACTCATTTTTCTTCCTCTGCTTTCATTCCCCAATATCTTTACATATTAGACATGTCAATGCTTTAACCATTCTTCATTTATTGACATATAATATACTGTATATATATATATATATATATATATATATATATATATATATATATATATATATATATATATATGTGTGTGTGTGTGTGTGTGTGTGTGTGTGCGTGTGTACGTATATATTAATATAATTATACATAAATCTGTATATATATACATACACACATATATATATACACATACATACATACACACACGTGCGTGTGTACTAAACCACAAAAGGAATAGTGAAATTCTTTGATGGAAATTCGTATTCTTCTCTTACTGACATCGTCAGAATCACAAGGAAATGAAAAAAAATCATCTTTTTATACAAAACATGAGGATCTATGAGGTCAGTTTCTCGATGACCTCATATAAGTAAGATTTATGAATAGGAACCATATGTTTTGTATATATACGATATATCTGAGTTTTTATTTTATTGTGAAGCAAATAATATTGCTGAGACAAAAGTACTAACTTCAAATCGGTGTTTCATTTTTCTTTTCGTGGTTTGATACATATAAGCTTATCATATACACACATATATACAGTATATATATACATGTATATATATATATATGTGTGTGTGTGTGTGCGCGCGCGCGCATTATGGGAATAAAAGGGAAATGGGTAAGTCAGAAAAGGTCACCAACAGGACATGAAGTTTTTCACTTTTCCGTTCATTGCTATAACACACACACACACACACACACACACACACACACACACACACACACACACACACACACACATATATATATATATATATATATATATATATATATATATATATATATATATATATATAATATTTGTGTGTGTGTGTTTTGTGTGTGAATCTGTTAGCGTATACGAGTTAATGAAAGTCAGACCAAGAAATGTTTGCCATTTGAATGCTGGAGGTCTTCAATTAAACTTTCATTTCAACTTTATATTTTAACTTTTGGGGGATATTTTTGTTACGAGAGAGAGAGAGAGAGAGAGAGAGAGAGAGAGAGAGAGAGAGAGAGAGAGAGAGAGAGAGAGAGAGAGAGAGAGAGAGAGAGAGAGAGAGAGAGTAAAACTATCACTACATTATTCCAAACACGTTGTTATTAGAATCAAAGAGGATTTCTTCTCAGGAAGAACAAGCGATTGGACTATTGGGATCAACAAAGGCCGCCATAATAATCACATATTCCAATTCGAGACGGAACGTTCCAAGTCTTCCTTCTTATCACAAGCATGTTGAACCCGGGTCTGCTTCTAAATGTTCCCTCGGGAAAGACCCTCGAAGTAAAAACATTTCAGCCTTTGATGTTGCAAGAGGACTTGGTGAAGTATTTTGAAGATTGATTTAAAGAGATTTAAATATTTTTTAAAGGCCGCTCATGAATGACAGAGGAAAGGGATAGTGACAATGCCATGGCTCGTAGGACAATGCCCTAGAGACTGATATATATATATATATATATATATATATATAAAGATGATCAGCGCCCAAGCCATCTATCCACCCAAGCTAGGACCAAGGGGGGGGGGTGGCGCTAGGCAATGGTTGCTGATGAGTCAGCAGGAAGACCTACAAGCTCCCAAAAACCACCCTTCCTTAGCTCACACGGATGGTGAGGTTGCAAACACTACAAAATGTATCGAGCTTGAGCGGGACTCGAAGGTAATCTAGCGATCTCCAGGCAGGGACCTTTACAATAGGCCACCACACCCCTATCTATATATATATATATATATATATATATATATTATATATATATGTGTGTATATATATATTTGTAAAAGGATTTCGTGAAGTCTTTTGAAGATTGATTGAAAAGGTAGATTTAAAGGAAAGAACAAAGGTAGGGTTAAATATTGCAAGACTGGAAGAGTGGGTAATTATAATTTCTAATGATGCCAATAGAAGGAAGGCAATTAAAGAGACAAAGAATGGGCAGAAACCAGCATCTGATGGTATCACATGTGATATGTTAAAGTATGCTGCTGAACGTGAGATTGGTTGGATGACATGGCTTTGAAAATTATTTCTGAATGAGTGACAAATTACAAAGGAATGTTTGATTTAAACAATTATTTGACTGTAAAAAAGCAAACGCAGTCTTGCCAGGTTATAACCTTACAAAGTACAGATATACTTGATTTTAGGACATGACAGAAGAATACGATTGGATCAAGGCATCATGAAATTTACATAATGGGTATGAAAGTAGAGGGAAAGCCTCATTGTATCACAAAAACAAGTAAGTTGTTGAGTGTTTTTCTTTCATGAAGACAGAAGAGCCAAACCCATGATGAGAAAGAGTGTATGAGACCAAGCCGTGTATGTCTCCAAGTCTGTTCATTATTTCTATGGATGGGATGATGTTAGCAGTCAGAGTGCACTGGATAGATAAGAAGTTAATGGATAAGGAAATGGATCACGGAGCGTGAAGTGTCTGATAAGTGCATCAATACAGTGCCGGTTGCAGATAATGAACCAAAAGTAATAAAAACTTTTGGAAGTATAAAAAAACTCTACAGATGATGAAAGGTAATTGTTTTGGGGATTACTGGAAATGTTAATATGATGGTTCAAGAATATAGGATGAGGATTCTTAATAATAAATATTTGAGAATAAATACTATGGATAATATTTATTTGAAAAATTAGCTGAATCTATAGAATGGATAAAGCAAGGAGAGTAGCTGGTGAAAAAAAATAAAGATACTAGCAGACCCTATAATAGACAAAGTGGAAACGTATGAATGGTTTGTTGAGCCATCTCTACTAAATGACAGTTGCATGTAGCTGTTGAATACGAATGAAAGCAAAATGTTAAAGGTATTGTGATGTGGTAGCAATTGAGGATGAGAGGTTGATCAAATTATATGGAGGCGGAAGGAACGGTACTCCTACAAAGTCGGAAAGATGGTGTGAAAATGGTATTAGAAATCAGAAAAGAGTGGCCTTAATATTGTGAAAGCCATATAAGAATGAAAGGGCGTTAATACTGTGAAAGAGCTATTAGAAATTACGACTCATAATATTGAGAAAGAGGTATTAGAAAGTACGGGTCATAATATTGAGAAAGAAATAGATAGAAAGGGCCCTAATTATGCGAAAGAGGTATTAGAAAAGAAGGGCCTTAATAAGGTGAAATTGGTATTGGAAAGTAAGGGTCATAATCATGCTAGAGGTATTAGAAAGAAAAGGCTTTAATATTTTAAAAGAGGTAATAGAATGTATGCGTCATAATATTGAGAAAGAGGTATTATAAAAGTATGGGTCATAATGTTGTGAAAGAGGTATTAGAAAGTACGTGTCATAATATTGTGAAAGAGGTATTAGAAAGTACGAGTCTTAATATTGAGAAAGAGATATTTGAAAGAAAGGGCCATAATTATGCGAAAGAGGTATTAGAAAAGAAGGACCTTAATAAGGTGAAATTGGTATTGGAAAGTAAGGGTCATAATTATGTGAGAGGTATCAGAAAGAAAGGGCCTTAATATTGTAAGAGGTAATAGAAAGTATACGTCATAATATTGTGAAAGAGGTATTAGAAAGTATGGGTCATAATATTGTGAGAGGTATTAGAACGTACGGATCATATTGTGAAAGAGGTATTAGAAAGTATGGGTCATAATATTGTGAAAGACGTATTAGAAAGAAAGGACCATAATTATGTGAAAGAGGTATTAGAAAGGAAGAGCCATAAGTATGTAAAAGAGGTATTAGAAAGTACGGGTCATAATATTGTGAAAGACGTATTAGAAAGAAAGGGACACAATTATGTGAAAGAAGTATTAGAAAGTAAGGATCATAATTATGTGAAAGGTATTAGAAAGGAAGGGCCTTAATATTCAGAGATCAAAAGAATGTCGAAGGAAGTTGAATGGATTTAACGAACAGCCGATATGCCTTTTGTATATGTGAATGCAGCAGCTAGGATCCAGAAGGCTTTCTGATGACTGCTTACCGGAGATTCAGTTTCCCAAGAACAGATATTGGAATGACCGCTGCCTGTTATTTTTCCAAAATTCAACTGCTGTAATGGGAAAGGGTTAATGTTATAAAATATTGTTATCGATCTCCGAAAAACAATAATAATAATTTTCGTAAATGCATTTATGTTTTTTTCTCTCAGGCAACAACGCAACCTATGGAAAGCGTCTAATATTTTTCACTATACGAGAGGCTTCCAATACAATTTCCAGACCGAGTTTTGTTTGCTCATTTTCTTCTTCCTGCAAAGTCGTAACTGCCTTCGTCAGGTGAGTTTAGTGAAACATGCTAATAGCTGTGCATGTTATTTTAACAGCTCATTACACAGACTGCTCCACTACGGTAATGCCCTATGCCCGCGTGTTTTTGACGACCATCCTGCTGACTCTGGTCGATATCGCTAAAACACTATCTAATTTTCAGGGACATGGAAGATAAATCTATTTAAAGATAGCTATCAGGAAAAGGCTTTTGGAAAAAGAAAATCCTTTTACACATATATATATATATATATATATATATATATATATATATATATATATATATATATATATATATATATATATTGAGGTAGGTCGTTGCTCCTGGCGAGCTTCAAAGATAAAATAAAAAGGAGGACGAATAGTCTGGACAACATCTTTCAATTTATTGGTGCCGACGTTTCAGGACTCATCCCATTATCAAGGCTAAAATGGACATATAAAACATTATAAGCAAAACTCAGTAAAAATATATAAAATACAAAAAACACAGTCAAAATTAAAATTGAAATTATAAACACAGTTACAAGTAAAATATGGAGATAAAAATATTAACTAAAAGAAAAGTATCTTAAAATTAAATATACAAAAATCAAAATTGTCTAAGGAGACCAACCTGTCTGGAACAGACTAGAGTACTGAGTGACTATCTGAAGGACAGTACTCAAGAGGAAAATTCTAAATTTGCCAGCTTAAGCGATGTGGAGGGGGACAGAGGATAATTGGCTGTTTAGTTTAGGAGCCTTTTCTTTAATCATTAACGATTCCAATACTAGTAGAGAGGAGTTATTTGGCGCTTGAGCTATGATTTCAAAGTTTTTATATGCAATGTTGGTCTTGCATTTACTTGCATGTTCTCTGATGGTTGAGAATTCTTTGGTTTTGAGCGCACATCCAGTTCTATGACTCACTCCCCGATGCGCATCTATGCGAACTTTCAGCAGTCTTTTTGTGGAACCCACATAATTTCCGAGATTACATCTCGGACAAGTAAACATATAGACCACCGAAGAACGCATTAGGTCGGGGAGAGAATCCTTAATTCTAAACATAGATCCCACTACGTAGATGATACGTTAGCTACTTTCAAGCAAAAGGAACATGCTGCTAGATTTTTAGATTTCATCAATAACGTTCATCCAAACATCAAGTTCACTATTGAGGCAGAAGAAAATAACAAGTTACCATATCTTGACATTAACATCTCAAGAGGGCAGACACGTCTAGAAACAAGCGTATTTAGAAAAAAGACGTTCACTGGTTTAGGCACCAATTTTTTTAGCTTTTGCTTTTATAATTTTAAGTTAAATGCCGTAACAACCCTAATCTGCAGGGCATTTTACCTTTCGTCTGACTGGACATCCTTTCATAATGAAATAGTCTTTCTGAAGCAGCATTTCAAGGATAACTGTTTTCCAACTAAAATATTTTATAGATTAGTTAACAAATTTCTGACCAAACATTACCAACCTAAACTTCAAGTTCCTACAGTACCAAAAATGATTTTCTATGCCTCTTTGCCTTTTATTAATAACGGAAAATATGGGAAACAAATTAAAAAGGTCATTTTAAACAATTTTCCAAGTCTGGATTTTAAACTTATTTTTAAGAATCCCCTGACAGTGGGATCTATGTTTAGAATTAAGGATTCTCTCCCCGACCTAATGCGTTCTTCGGTGGTCTATATGTTTACTTGTCCGAGATGTAATCTCGGAAATTATGTGGGTTCCACAAAAAGACTGCTGAAAGTTCGCATAGATGCGCATCGGGGAGTGAGTCATAGAACTGGATGTGCGCTCAAAACCAAAGAATTCTCAACCATCAGAGAACATGCAAGTAAATGCAAGACCAACATTGCATATAAAAACTTTGAAATCATAGCTCAAGCGCCAAATAACTCCTCTCTACTAGTATTGGAATCGTTAATGATTAAAGAAAAGGCTCCTAAACTAAACAGCCAATTATCCTCTGTCCCCCTCCACATCGCTTAAGCTGGCAAATTTAGAATTTTCCTCTTGAGTACTGTCCTTCAGATAGTCACTCAGTACTCTAGTCTGTTCCAGACAGGTTGGTCTCCTTAGACAATTTTGATTTTTGTATATTTAATTTTAAGATACTTTTCTTTTAGTTAATATTTTTATCTCCATATTTTACTTGTAACTGTGTTTATAATTTCAATTTTAATTTTGACTGTGTTTTTTGTATTTTATATATTTTTACTGAGTTTTGCTTATAATGTTTTATATGTCCATTTTAGCCTTGATAATGGGATGAGTCCTGAAACGTCGGCACCAATAAATTGAAAGATGTTGTCCAGACTATTCGTCCTCCTTTTTTTTTTATATATATATATATATATATATATATATATATATATATATATATATATATATATATATATATATATATAATAAAACAACAAATGAAGCCGTTTTAGTCCACTGCGGGACAAAGGCCTCAGACATGCCAAGTCATGTCCGGGGGATTGGCCATTTTTCATCACCATGCAGGCCAGTGAAGATTGGTGATGGTGGTAGATATTCGTCAAATAACTCACAGCAAACCTACCTAGTATGGGTGGCCCTGACTAGTGCAACATTGCTAACCATGACGATACTCAAACCTTTTCACCACGTTAAGGTATCAGAGCACCATGCACCAGTGTGGAGCAGATCATCGCATGCTAAGAAAATAGAACCCAGGGAGGTTTATTATTAAACCTGCTCGATAGAACCTATGCTCAATGAGACATGTAGAGTCATCGTAGGGACACTAAGTCCCACTCCCACAAACACCCTCTAACAAACTTGCTTGTATCCAACAACCAACACCCCCCCCCCCCTCAGATATCAGTAGGCATTCAACAACACAAATGGAAAAGAGCAAACAAAACTTGGATTCCAGACACACATTACACTCTCACGTCCAAGTTTAAAGGCTTAAAGGCCACTCATGAATGGCAAGGGCAATGGACAGTGACATTGCCCTATCGAGCAGGACAATGCCCTAGAGACTGACCATATATATATATGATCAGCACCCAAGGCCCCGTCTCCACCCAAGCTAAGACCAAGGAGGCCCAGGCAATGGCTGCTGATGACTCAACAGATGGACCTATAGGCTCCCCCATCCCAACTCCCATCGTCAGCTCACAATGATGGTGAGGTTGCAGCCACCAAAGGAACTAACGACTTTGGGCGGGACTTGAACGCCAGTCTGGCGTCCACCATTAAGGGACGTTACCCCATCGGCCACTATGGAGGGACTGCCAGCCCAAATACCTACGCAGGATGATAGAATGGACCAATGGAGGAATTCTGACGGGAGATTACCCCTGAACAATTAAGTGCTGATGAAGCACTTACTTCCCAGACCAGATTAGCGCTAACAGATCTGGGGGGGGGGGGTCGCAAGGGTAGGAATGATAATGACACCAAGAGAATAAGCAGAATGGAGAGCTGTAAATAGTTGATTGTTACTTGCAAAGTTTAAATCAAAGCAGTGCAATATGAGTGTTATTGTTTGCTATGCGCCAATAAATTATTCCCCTGAAGAAAGAAAAAGTGAAGACTTCATTGGAGTAAGTATTTTCAACTTATTTTGAGTCCATATGTCCATGGAGGTCACCAGAAAGACGAAAGTACTAACTTTAATCAAGTCTTCTAATAAAACATATCTTATGCTCATAACGTGTCA
>NC_090754.1:74142831-74147831 GCF_036898095.1 Palaemon carinicauda
ACTCATCTCATGCCATGTAAGAAATTGGTGCTAAATCCACTCATCACTTATTTACATGGTTATGATTAACAAACCCGGATGTTGCCCAAATTGAAAATGTTGCTAACATGATCATAACAAAACTTGGATATCTTAAAACAGTTTCATTTCACATCAGATAACCCCACTAAAGTAAATGATGTGCTTTTCATAAATTTAAAAAAAAAATTAATATAATAGAAATGCCTTTTTATAGATGTTAAATATCCATTCCGAATATTTAGGCTTAAAGTAACCTAGCATAGCTCCATCTAATCATTATAGAAGGTTTACCTCCACTACGATAAATTTTTATAACTAGTTGGGTGTCTATCTCTGATTACAAGCATTATACACTGAAACTCACATTATGCGATTTTTATTTTTAAAATGTTTTATTATTTAATATCAAAAGCTACCCAGCGAATGCACAGTGACTCATCCTTGCATACGGATTTAAATCAAGTATTTAATATATCTTTCAATGAAATTTTTTTTTAATAATTAACAAAACATATGTGTACGAGAGAGAGAGAGAGAGAGAGAGAGAGAGAGAGAGAGAGAGACCGCCTCATGTACCTAGAATAAAAGGCCCACTTTATCTCTCACAGTATCAGCTCTCTCTCTCTCTCTCTCTCTCTCTCTCTCTCTCTCTCGTTCCAAATTACGATTACGGCACATATCAGTGAGATATAACAATGCGACCATACTACATAAAAATAATTTTATTTTCTGTTTTTTGTAGAAATTCCTTTTTTTTCTCGTGAGCATGGATGGTTAAGTATGTAGGAGGTATTGGTATATTTACCTCTCAAACCTAGGAAGCAAAAAAAATTATATATATATATATATATATATATATATATACTTCCTCTTCAAAGTTAGAAGTTCTATTCAAGTAACACCCTTTCACTCGATTCCAGCTTCATTTATATAATTTTATGTTTCTATTCATAAATTATTCATACAATTTTTATATATATTTTTTTTTTATTTATTAAAGGAATGTGTTTACCCCTGTACTCAAATAACTTATCCTTTCGAATATTTTTTACTTTGCTATACTTACATACAACTCGTATGACCCTATCCTGCAATCTTCGACATTTCCATTTCAGCATCAATAGCTCAATCTCATAAAATGTTCATTCTCGCTTGTATAGATTTCTTTCACAAACTTCCCTTGAAAAATTCATTCATCCAAACTTATGATGTGCTTTCTAAAAGCACCTGGAAATCAGGAAACATTATATGTCTGACATCTTTATTTTGTTTTTATTTTGCATAACAAATGGATTGCTACAGACAAAATCCAATTAAAGCTACATATATAGTTGTAATATTAAAGAAAAATGAAGACTGATTTTTTAGAATTTGCATAAAAAATGGACTACAGACAAAATTCGATTTAAGCAACAAATATAAATAAAATATTAAAGAAAAAATTAACTGATTTTTATGAATTAGCATAAAAAATGGCACACTACAGACAAAATTCGATTAAAGCAATAAATATAAATAAAATATTAAAGAAGAAATGAATTGATTTTTTCGAATTAGCATAAAAATGGAACACTACAGACAAAATTCGATTAAAGCAACAATTATAAATGAAATATTAAAATAAAAATTAAGACTTAATTTCTTTTCAATTTGCATAAAAAATCAAACAGTAAACAAAATCCGATTAAAGCAACAACTATAATTAAAAAATAAAGATAGAATTAGAAGAGACAACCACTTCAAAGAGAGCCATGGTCACAAAAATTAAGAAACAAACAAATCTTACTAACTACGTCCAAACCATTTAACTCCTATAAATAAAAAAACATAAAAAGGCACATATGGAATTTCCATTCTACACATCCGTGATAAGAACACTTGGAAGAGAGTTTATTGTAGTAACGCTTTCTTTTCTATTTCTATCATAATTCAAGAGACAAGCGGGAAAACACAATGGCAGCACGGAACTGGATACTCTCAGATAACAGTAAGCCAGGAACATCAACCGAGATGCAATGCGAGTCGGCACTTTGCAAGTGGCTAAGTGCAAGAGGATGACTCCCTGAGGAGAGAGAGAGAGAGAGAGAGAGAGAGAGAGAGAGACTTTGTCCCCATCTTTATAAAAACAAGGTTGGATCGTACGAGTGTCTGTGGTTCCTTTGCAAACTGGAAATGGTACAAGAACACACTCTCTCTCTCTCTCTCTCTCTCTCTCTCTCTCTCTCTCTCTCTCGGTATAAAACTAATTTTATCAGACAACAACTCTGACAAATTGCATTGCCAGACTCCTGTGATAAATGCCAGTCTGTGTGTACTTTTTCAGTTACCAAAGGAACCACAGACACTCGTTCGATCCAACCATGTTATTAAGTAAAGATGGAAACAAAATCTCTCTCTCTCTCTCTCTCTCTCTCTCTCTCTCTCTGTATGTATATATATATATATATGAATATATATATATATATATATATATATAAATAAACTTTTCTCCCGTCTTCATAAACTCTTATTGTTTCCACTGAACTTCACATGTCAACATGAAAACATCGCAGAATTAGCAATGCGTATGCACATAGCTATATGCATAATAATACATAAATACCCACATTAACAGTCAAATTCATTAGTGCATATCTAATTTTAAGAAAACCTTGGAAAGGGTCGTTCGCAGGCTCATACAAAAGCACAGAGAAATATGTATCAACCTAATATAAAGAAAGAAAGAAAGAAAGAGAGAGAGAGAGAGAGAGAGAGAGAGAGAGAGAGAGAGGGGGGGGGTCATAAATCTAGCCCCACTAAAAGGAAAATAATCCTAAGAGGTGGATCATAAACAACACCCTCCTACGAACAGCAAATACCATGCAACCCTTAGATGGAATGCATTGAAAGGCGGATCTCTCTCTCTCTCTCTCTCTCTCTCTCTCTCTCTCTCTATCAAAATATACACAGAGCTATGATATTAATATACAAAAGCGCCAGTATGGAAATTCCAACGTATACAAACATCTTATAAGAACACGCAAGACCTACTTACCCATATACATTTATAAATTAATAAACACCAAAGGCAAATTAATTAATGCAATGTGTTTGGTAATAACTGCGATCGACCTTTTCAATTCCAATGAAGGACAATAGTGCAAAGCGCTTGCAAAAGCTAAAGATAAAGAGTCAAGGAATGTTAGCAGATAAAATATAAATGAAGGGTTTAAGTCAGTCTCTCTCTCTCTCTCTCTCTCTCTCTCTCTCTCTCTCTCTCTCTCAGTATAAAACTCTTTTATCAGAATACCACGAAGACAAATTGCATTGCCAGACTCCTGTGATAAATGCCAGTCACTTTTATTGCCTGCATTCCTGATAAGCAACGATCTCTTGTCAAAGGTCAATTGGATACGGTTTCGGTTCTCAGACATGGCATGACAATGACCTATCCTGACTTCATAAAACTGAACTAGATTCAATTCCCACGTAATACATTCGCTGGAATGTTCTCGGAGCACTTCCTTACACCAAAACTTAGCATTAAATTTGTGAAATGTTCTTTCCTTCTTGATATTAGGGCAAATAGCCTCCTGACTAGTACAGTGGTAACGGGTTCGCCTAGCATTCGTATGGCAGCAGATCGATCCCAGCTCGATACCGTGAGTTTAACCTGTTTACTGGGAGGTCACTGCTGTGGTGGGGCATCACAGTAAGGAGTTGGGCTTTCCCAGCTAACGTTCTGGTGAGCATGTATTCTAAAGAGACTAGAACTAAAAACAGACATCTTAAACCTTTAACATGTCAATTGGGTTGACAAAATAAAATCAATACACATATATCAGCAAGACTTGTTGGTTATCTTTTATAACACTAACATCACAACAGCGAAGGGCATGTATCAAAGAAATATATTTTCTTAAAATATTATAATTAATAACAATAAAACCTCTTAAATCTATACAAACTATCCATATAGGCTACGTTAGTTCCATTTTACCGGATGTTCGAAATGTCTAATTGAATTTCATTTCATGATATAAAACTTCAAAATAAAAATATGTAACATGAAGACATGAAAATAAGGCAAATTAGAGGGGCACTCAATAGAGCACAGACTTCCTCCAAGGCAGCTTATTTCTCAACCTTTAGCTCGACCTTGACCTTTGACCTTAACATGTATAAATTGGCATGGATTTTCATACACTCAAATATGAACCATGTTTGAAGTCTATGTGACAACGAGGTCCAAACTTATGGCTGATTACGTAACGTGAATTGGACATTTTGCTTGACTGTGACCTTGACCTTCCAAAATTTAATAATTTCTAGCATTTTACATAACACTTAATACACGCAATTTTCATTACTCTACGAGTAAACTTGTGGCCAGAGAACTGTTCAAAAACAAACACACAAACAGGGGGTTAAACATAACCTCCTTCCAAACTTCGTTGGCGGAGGTAAATATCATTCTCCTAAAAGCAAGGAATAACCTAAAATTTGTAAACATGACCTTATTAACAAAGGGTATCCTTCCGCAGCAATTATATATATATATATATATATATATATATATATTATATATACATATATATATATACATATATATATAAAGATAACACGTGTCATGACTGATTACATCAAAAGTCAAATTACAAGTAAAAACCAAATAAGCAAACAGTGAAAATATCTCTCTCTCTCTCTCTCTCTCTCTCTCTCTCTCTCTCTCAACATTCATGAGCACCGGTAGTGACTTCCTAAACAGACCTGACAAGAAATACACCAAACTTTCCGACTTGAGTTTAATGACATTTGGTAGTTTTCCATAAAACATTAAATTACTGAACTTTCACTAAATTCATTGCTGCCTGTTCCTGCTCACGAGGCAGACTCAGTGGCGCATCATAGTGTAAAGACAATGATACACAAAAATAACTTTCAATATTTGTGAAATTTATATATATATATATATATACATATATATATACACATATATA
>NC_090754.1:74150331-74155331 GCF_036898095.1 Palaemon carinicauda
GCTGTTCAAAAGCAAACAAGCACACACAAACAGGGGATAAAACATAACCTCCTTCTAAGTTCGTTGGCGGAGGTAAAAATAATATATTTCCTTTAATTACTGCTTCTACTGCTACTACTACTGCTGCTACTACTAGTACTACTAACAAAAATATTTTTTGGCCTAATCTTATTCTATTGTTTCCAACTGACAAGTGCGATGGGATGGGCAAACTAATTACACTTTCAAGTCCAACACAAGGGCGAAGAGTGTCGAGTGTAGTGGAGCTTAACCTAAATAGAAGAGACATACTGACCCCAGAAGTTATGCTTTTACATTACTTTCAACCTGCACTTGAAACTGGATTCACCAGACCTCCAACTAAGCACACCATTCATACTTTTTTTTTTTTTTTTTACTTGAAAGAGTGAAAACTTTCTGCGATTACATCATGAATATTATCATCTCCTACGCCTATTGAAACAAAAAGCATCTTTTGGATTTCCTCAGTCATCTCTATCTTTAGCTTTTAATTCAATACTTTTCCATTCATCATCATCTACTTCACCCTTCATTGTCATCAGCCATGCAGGCATGGGTCTTCGAACTCTTATAGAGCTTTGTGGAGCCCAGCTGAATTTTGGTGAACTAATCTCTTCTGGGGAGTGCGAAGAGCATGACCAAAACATCATCAACCGCTCATCATGATTTCATCCACATATGGCACTCGAGTAATTTCTCTTATAGTTTAATTTCTAACCTTGTCTTGTCAATTACAGGACTTATCAAATTTGTTGTCTGTGTAACTGCACCTGAAATTATTACAGTAGTTGCTGATGGCTGTTAAGGCTGTTTCTTGACTATAGTGCCATAGCCTCTGTACCATGATTTTCCACTGTCTTGGGGTAGAGTTCTCTTGCTTGAGGGTACACTCGAGCACAATATATTCAATCTTATTTCGCTTCCTCTTCGTTTCAAGTTTTTATAGTTTATATATGAAATATTTATCTTAATTTTTAATTACTTTTCTTGTTATTTCTTTATTTCCTTTCCTCACTGGGCTATTTTCTCTGTTGGAGCTCTCGGGCTTATAGAATTCTGCTTTTCCAACTAGGGTTGTAGCTTAGCAAGTAATAATAATAATAATAATAATAATAATAATAATAATAATAATAGAAAACTACCTGCCCCTCCCTGTCGATGCCTGTTCACATGAACTTCACATCACCCTCAAGTACCTACTCAACCCAAAACTAGAAAACTCGTCTTCGAGAAACACGAAATGCTACTTCTTAAAGATGGTGCTGAAGAAGCGAAGCCGTTTTATATTTGTTTATCGAAATATGTTTTCTTTCCTGCGTTCGGCCATGTCTAAAAACCTTTACGTAAACGGAAAGTTTCAAAGCCTGTGCAAAAGCTTCGTCCATTTCCAATGCAAATTGATTTCCATTACTTTAGCTACGCTAGAAAAACAGAAGAAAATTATTTTTCCGCATCAATTCGTACTACACAACAATGGATTTTTTACTCTTGGAATGTTACTTGCTACATAATATCTTTTAATCTCTCTTAAAATGCATTTATTTACCATATAATAACCAACCTCTCAAACTGAATCCTTTAACATCCAGTGAATTAGTTTGACCTTACAAATGAAGCTTTTCAACCTTAATTGAAATTAATTTTTGTAACTTGATTCAAAATACATCTTTGGGAATCAACGCTTCATATAAATCCCTTTATTTTAACACACTGTGACGGCCGGGAGAAGGTTGTGAACTCACATGTACCAACCGTGTGTCACTCCGGGACAAACCTTCTCTCGGCCGTCACATTGGTGACCCCGGAGTGACACACGGTTGGTACAACACTATCGTAAAGATTAAAAATCGAAAATAAAGTTAAGGCAACCAATTCTTGACCTTTGACCGAACCGAAGGTAACAGGGTCTAAGTACAAGAGTAAATTCTTTGATTTCCAGTACAGGAACTTTGAACTACACACAGGATAGTAGTGGTATCAGTAGCGGGTCTAAACCCTTATATCATAAATATAATTAATAAGCAAATGGGGAACAGCTGTGGTGCAAGATAAAATAAAAAATAAAAATACACACAAGGAATTGTTTAAATATGTAAATATGTGAGAGATATTTCTTAGAATTGCTAGATTCAAATTTTAACATGCATTTGGTGGACAGGAAATGGAACGGTGGACAATTGATGCATATACACTTTAGAATATACACACACAAACACACACATATATATATATATACATAACCTATATATACATAATATATATATATATATATATATATATATATATATATATATATATATATATATATATATATATATATATAGACACATAAATAAACGCATGAACCATTACTTGTCATTACACTTAAGAAAATCAATAAAACAAAAGCAATCTTATTAATTTACAAGAGGAACCAGACCTCTTTATATAAATGGCTACACTTAAGAGCTCTCAGACAGAAGATGAGGAAGATTGGATAGTACCTGTACTTATTTCAATCTTTGCAGTAAAGTAGATCACTTGAAATATATAGGAAATAAAGGGGTACTCAGTAGAGAGCAGATAGCCACGGCAGCTTATTTCTCGACCTCATGCTTGACAATGACCTTTGACCTTAACATGTATTAATTGGTGTGGATTTTCATACACTTAAATATGAACCAAGTTTGAAGTCTCCCTGACAACGATGTCCAAACTTATGCCTGATTACGTGAATTCGACAATTTGCTTGACTGTGACCTTGACCTTCCAAAATTTAATTATTCCCAGCATTTTACATAGCAGTTAATCCCAGCAAGTTTCATTACTGTACAATTAAAATTGTGGCCAGGAAGATATTCACAAACAAACTCACAAACAGGGTCGAAAACCAAACCTCCTTCTAACTTCGTTGACGGAGGTAATGATGCAGCACCAACAACAATAAAAATGAAAAACAACAACTAAAGTAAACCCCATGACTGACAAGGCAACGCTAATATTCCACACTAATAACTCGAAGTCTAACTTCAACTCCAATTCCAATTCCAACACCGACTCCGAATATAACCTTCAAGTCTTCTCCTGAAGAGTTGAAAATCTATAACTTGAACAAGCACATATCATTTCTATTCATTGATTGAATAGTAAGGTGAAGAAATACAAGCATCTATGAGGGTCACCTTATATAAATTGGAAATATTTATCTATATACACCTAGGATAAAATGAAACGCAGTGTAAGTACATTTATGAAGCGCTCACTACCCCACATCATGAAGTACAGTATAAACATTGCGCATAAGAGAATATAACAAATTATCATTTTTAAAACACAATTGAATGTAAATCATAGCTCAAATTGTTTTTTCTTTCTTTTTATTTGATAGGGAAGATGAGTCAAATTGAGATCCAATACTATGTCCTCAACGAAAGGTTAAAGGCCTCTCATGAATGTCAGAATGACAATACCCTAGAGAATGACCATATATACATATGATCAGCGACCAAGCCCCTCTCCACCCAAGATAGGACGAAGGAGGGCCAGGCAATGGCTGTTGATGACTCAGCAGATAGGCCCATAAACTCCCCCAACCCCCCTTCCTTAGCTCACAAGGATGGTGAGGATGCAACGACTATAGGAATTAACCAGTTTGAGCGGAACTCGAACCTCAATCTGGCGTTCACCAGTCAGGGATGTTACCACATCGGCCACCACAACCCTAAACTTATAGCTTAAAAAATATACATGAGAATTATTGACTATAAAACACCCAACTTAGCCTACTCATTGAAATTAAAAAAAAAAAAAATTATGCTCATAAAATTTGTTTTCAGGGATTATACTTTGCTCTAATTCTTTCCTTAAAAGAGATAATGAATATCATGCATGACTTTCATTTTGACCTTGGAACTTTTGTGTGACGACGTCACGAACATTATCATTTACCAATATTTAATAATTCGAATTTGAAAATAAACTCCGGTTTTATGCAATTCAAATGTCACAATGAATACATCATTTCCTAAGAGATAATCCCGTAACAGTTGGAAAATATCTTCATTTTTTCATTTTAAATCTTTAAAAAAAACGTATACGATTATTTAGCTATTCTTATTAATCATAGGAAAATTCATCATTGCTGTTAAAAGCTGATGCAAAGGTCAGTCTGGTCAGCCTCAACTCTTACTCTATATGTTATTACTTTTATAGGTGTTGCTACTATGATTGTCATTGCAATATTTAATTTGCAATCACGGAGTACTTCCAATATAACAAGTTTATTTCGATGTTCTGAGATAGATAAAGGTTCAGATCGTTATCAATTCACTATTATGATGAACACAAATAAAATAAATGCCCTATATGTTGAACATAAATAAAATAAATGCACCAAATGTTGAACATAAATAAAAGATTCAGTGAATGTTGAACACGAATAAAATAAATGCAATAAATGTTGAACATAAATAAAATAAATGCTCTATATGTTGAACATAAAATAAAGTAAATGCACTAAATGTTGAGCATAAATAAAATAGATTCAGTGAATGTTGAACATGAATAAATTAAATGCAAAAAATGTTGAACATAAATCAAATAATGCAATAAATGTTGAACATAAATAAAATAGATTCAGTGAATGTTGAACATAAACAAAATAAATGTTCTATGTTAAACATAAATAAAACACATGCACTTAGTATTGAGCAAAAATAAAATAAATGTTCTATATGTAAAACATAAATAAAATAAATGCACTAAATGTGGAACATATATAAAATAAATGTTCTATGGGTTGAACATAAAATGAGATAAATGCACTAAATGCTGAACATAAATGAGACAAATACGCTATACGTAGAACACAAATAAAACAAATGAACTATCTGCTCAACAAAAATAAAATAACCCTGTGGCTATTATCATTATTTGTTTACATAACTAAAAAGTACTTAATGATTATTCTAATATTTGGGAAGACAACAGCCACAGATCCA
>NC_090754.1:74157640-74177640 GCF_036898095.1 Palaemon carinicauda
AGCAAAAAATTAACTACATAATATTTGCGATTCACTCAACTTTGCGATTAATTTTAAAGTACTGTTGCGTTGTTGTATTTTGATGGACTTTATATAAAATGTTACAGATTCAACCTTGGGTCACACCCAACATGAATACTGAGTTAGACCAAGATGGGTACAGTAGTTTTTGTGTAAAGTTGCTCACAAACAAATAAACAAACGAAAGGGTGAATACATACTTTTCGCAATGGCGAAGGCTAAAAGTATATACCAGCTAAATATAACGTCATAAAAATTGGCTGCTCTCCTAGTTAGTGTAGCATTAAATTTGGAAATAACTTCGGAAAAGGAAGAAAGACCCCTTTTAGAATTGAATTAGTTTAAAGGCTAAATTCGTATGACTAGCAATAGTTCATGAAATACTTACTGCACGAGAAACTTTTGATAAATAATTAATGCCATTATGAAAGCATCTCCCCTATATAATAGAGTGCATGTGTCTGGTCATATATATAAATATATATATATATATATATATATATATATATATATATATATATATATATATATATATATATATATATATATATATATATATATATATATACTGTACATTCTCTCTCCTCTCTCTCTCTCTCTCTCTCTCTCTCTCTCTTCTCTCTCTCTCCCTCTCTCTCTCTCTCTCTCTCTCTCTCTCTCTCTCTCTCTCCTATATATATATATATATATATATATATATATATATATATCCCAGTCACAATCAAAGAGTAGACGCAGCCTGGTGAGTGGGGTTGTAGTTAAGAAGGGGGAGGGGGGGTGAGAAGGTTTGAATGTGTGTGCATATATATCTAAATATTTAGCCGTCATTTTTGAAGGGTCGCGTACACTACTTTGTATAAATACATATAGTGCATGTATGTATGTATGCATATAACATATATATATATATATATATATATATATATATATATATATATATATATATATATAGAGAGAGAGAGAGAGAGAGAGAGAGAGAGAGAGAGAGAGAGAGAGAGAGAGAGAGAGAGAGAGGAGAGAGAGAGAGAGAGAGAGAGAGAGAGAGGTAAATAAAACGGCGTAAGACAGAGAAACAATATATTACCAAAGAAATGTATAAAAAGAAGGGGCAAAAACAACAAGAAAAGTAACATGAAACTCAAAAGAGGGTGAAAAATGTGCTTGAATTGCGAGGATATAAAAAAAAAAAAAAATTCTTGCTATACTTTCATCCTATTTCCTACACGACTATGTTTCTCTAGTCTAGAGTAAATATTCTCATTACCATTACTAATTCTATTATCGTTAAAATGGTCCTTAGAGATAAGTTATTAATAATCAGAGCAACAAATTTAATAACAATATAGTTAATAATAATAAACAATGATAATAATAACAATAATAATGATAAAAATAATGATAATAAAACAAGTGAGAAAAACAAAAGAAGTGAACACAAAGAAAACATCAGTGATAAAAACTAATGGTGATAGAGAAGACAGTATTAGAAAACATCACAGATACAATAACAAACATTATACTGTATACTATGAAGAGGCGCATTACATCACGGTTCATTTACTTCTTTGCACACAATTACACCAAATAGTTTGTCCATTTCTTTGCACATTCATCCTAAACCTCTTCTTCACTCAAGGAGTTAACTATTGCAATGTGATTGTTCAGTGGCTACTTCCCGCTTTGTGAGAGTATAAGTGACTCTTTAGCTATGGTAAGTAGTTTTTTATAAAAGGACACTCTAAAATCAAACCATTGTTTTTGGGCAGTGTCATAGCCTCTGTACCATTGTCGTGGGGTAGAGTTCTCTTGCTTGAGGCTACTCTCAGACATGCTAATCTATCTGTCTCCTTATTTGTTTTTTTACCCCTGGGTTATTTTTCCCTGTTTGAGACCTTTGGCTTATGCCTTATAGCATCCTACTTTTCCAACTAGGGTTGTAGTTTAGCTACTACTGCTGCTGCTACTACTACTACTACTACTACTACTACTACTACTACTACTACTAATAATAATAATAATAATAATAATAACAATAATAACAAAAAAAAACAATAATAATAATAATAATGATGATAATAACACTTGATCCATCCATATAGCCTACATCTATCCATTGCTTCCTATTGAAAACGTTTAATCTATAAAAAATAAAAAAACTTTCCACATTTGTCTAACAGGAAGAGAACCTGTCAATTAAAGTTTCCCGTCGAGGGAAAACGAGAGGACAATAGAAAGATGAATGAATGAGTCCAAATGCAATCCTTCTCTCTGATATCTGGAAGAGCTAAAAACGTTCTCAATTAAAAGGGAACGACTGGTTGTTCCTTTAATTAACCAGTTTTCACATACAAAACAATCCTCCCATATCGTCCTTCTCCTGATGGATGTAACGTTTTTGCCAGTTTAAACCATTTGCCTTTAATTTATCATTTTTAAAAGTTGGGTGGTAAAACAAATGATTTTTTTCCACTTGCATATATCTATACACAACCAATTTCATTATATCACTTAATATAATAATAATAGTAATAATAATAATAATAATAATAATTAATGAAAAGATAAAATTAATAAATAAAATTCATAATTCATAAGAAACCATAGAAGCTGTAGCTTAACGTCATAAAACTGTCATAATGAATTCCATTTAGTGTTTTCAAAGTAAGTCAATGAAGCTTGCATCCCATAAAACTACAAGGGTAACTTCCATACAAAGACAAAAATTGACACTACTCAACATGAACATTGGTAATATTCCCCTTTAAACCACTAATATAAAGAAACGTTAATATCTATAATCGTTACCCATAACAAATAAAGATGGCAAAGTATAAACACAGCCTAAACTTGAGGGGCACTCGGTATATAGAGCATGCCTTCGCCACGCCAAGCAAGTCTTATTTTGCGTACTTGTACTTCGATGTATTTTCTTCAAAATCTAATAGATTTGTCCTTGGGACTTGACCTACGTGTTCAACAAATTTCGTTGAAATTGGTTCAATAGTTTTTGTGCAATGTTGTTCACAAACAAGAAATAAACTAACAAAATATTCGCCATTTACTTAACATTACAATTATTTTCAGAGTAATTCTGCGTACTTTTACTTTGACGTACTTTATCCAAAATGTTACAGATTCATCTTTGGGCCATACCCAACATGACTACCAATTCTAGTAAAAACCGGTAAAGTATTTTTTTGTGTAAAGCTCCTCACAAACAAACAAACAAACAAACGACAAGGGGTGAATACACACCCTTCGTAAAGTCTCCGTTTTGGCGACGTCAAAAAGTAATATAAATAACTCTTGACATAAAAAAAAACTTACATAAAAAGATTACCTTTGCCATCAAAACATCTTTCATAAACTGATTACCTTTCTTGAACTGCACGTGAACTTTTCGGGTAACCAAAACTCCGCAACTTGAAATAGAGCTGATAATGTCATGACCCAGTTCTAAATTATAAACATAACTCTTCAATATAAAAATTACTACTGGACAAACTTCAAAACAAACAGGTAACTTGTGCTTACTTTACGTTATTGCATGTCGTACAGGTTAGATATAAATAAGAGTAGGGTTTTTTTAGAGCTGTCATTGTACGAGAAAAATAAATCCAAACATACAGCCATTGTGTTTTCGTTTTCATTGATGGTTATTATCATTATATATCATTATTATTAACAGTATCATTATTCTTTTCATTATTTTATCTTATTTCTCTTCCTCTTCTTTGTTGAAGTTTTTATGGTTTATATAGGAAATGTTTATTTTAAAGTTGTTACTGTTCTTAAGAAATTTTATTTTTCCCTTGTTTTCTTTACTCACTGGGCTATTTTCCCTGTTGGACGCCCTGGCCTTATAGCATCCTGCTTTTCCAACAAGGGTAGTAGCTTCGCAAATAATAATAATAATAATAATAATAAAAATAATAATAATAATAACAATAATAATAACAATAATAATAATAATAATAATAATAATAATAAAGAAAAACGAACATCCCATTAGAATAAACTTTAAAAAACACAACATAACAGAAGCAGAACCTTTAATAAAACAAGAAAACAGAAGTAAAATACTAACTATATAGATTACTGAGAGTTATCACAAATCACAATACCATTCTATCTAAGGTATACTATTTTCATCATTATTATTGCTTGCTAAGCCAAAACCCTAGTTGGAAAAGCAGGATGCTATAAGCCCAGGGGCTCCAACAGGGAAAAGAGCCCAGTGAGGAAAGGAGACAAGGAAAAATAAAATATTTCAAGAAAGTAACCTTAAAATAAATATTTCCTATATAAACTATAAAAACTAACAAAACAAGAGGAAGAGAAATTAGATAGAATATTGTGCCCTAGTGCACTCTCAAGCAAGAGAACTCTAACCCTACTAATATTACGCATGTGCCTCTACTCATACACTACAACCAGGATTGTAGTGGCCTATTTTGTAACGTCACTGACTGGTGATCGCCAGACTGTGGTTCGAGTCCCGCTCAAAACCTTTAGTTCCTATAGTGGCTGCAACTAAACCATCCTTGTGGGCTTTTGGGGTGCCTATAAGTCTACCTGCTGAGTCTTCAACAGACATTGCCTGGGCCTCCCTGGTCCTAACTTGGATGGAGAGGGGGCTTGGGCGCTGATCATACAATATACGGTCAGTCTTTAGGGCATTGTCCTGTTTGCTAGATCATTGTCACTGTGCCTTGCCTCTGCCATTCATGAGTGGCTTTTAAACATGCGAGGAAAGATATGAATGAGGTGAGATTGAGGAAAGAAGATGAAGGAAACAGAAATAGATGGAGAAAGTTGATTCGAGCGGGCGTCCCTGTTATACTGAGGGACTAATAAGGCCGAAAGAAAGAAAAAAAAGCTTAATTCATCTAATGTCTGCGTCACTGACGATGGTAGGCATCACGTCGAATAACCTACTGCCAATATATCAGCCTTAAGCCCAAGACAGTAGCATATACAGTATACGCAGAGAACTTGCCCTTAAATTTATCGCTTACACTGCAGACTATTAAAATATTCCATAAAGCATTAAAACGAATCAAATTATCATTATACTCATTCACAACATTTCTTTTCTGCCTGAACGTTGAAATTATTAAAATTCACTAAGAAAAAAAAATAAAAATAAAATACCTGGAATAAAAACTCATTCCTCTTTGACGAAGCGGAGGCTAATATAGTTCGTAGTATTTTTCAATTTACAAATAAGAATTCCTTGTTAGTTTCGGAACTAATCACAACTGCTATTATCATCATTATTATTATTATTATTAATTGCTAAGCTACAACCCTAGTTGGAAAAGCTGGATGCTATAAGCCCAAGGGCACCGACAGGGAAAATAGCCCAGTGAGGAAAGGAAACAAGGAAAAAATAAAATATTTTAAGAACAGTAACATAAAATAAATCTCCTATATAAACTATAAAAACTTTAAAAAAAAAGAGGAAGAGATATAACATAGAATAGTGTGCACGAGTGTACCCTCAAGCAAGAGAACTCTAACCCAAGATAGTGGAAGACCATGGTACAGAGGCTATGGCCCTACCCAAGACTTGATTTTGGAGTGTCCGTCTCCTAGAAGAGTTGCTTACCATAACTAAAGAGTCCCTTCTACTCCTACCAAGAGGAAAGTGGCCACTGAACAATTAGTGCAGTAACCCCTTGGGTGAGGAAGAATTGTTTGGTAATCTCAAGAGTTGTCAGGTGTATGAGGAAAGACGAGAATGTGTAAAGAAGAGGTCAGATTATTCGGTGTGTGTGTGTGTGTGTGTGTGTGTGTAGACAAAGGGAAAATGAACCGTAATGAGAGAGAAGGATCTAATGTAGTGCTGTCTGGCCAGTCAAAGGACCCCACGACTCTCTAGCGGTAGTATCTCAACGGGTGGTTGGTGCCCCGGCCAACCTACCTACGGAATACTTTCCTTAACAATAATATACAAACACAAATTCGTCTCACTTCTGTACATTTCTGACTAGAACTATAAGAATAACAATTTGTCTCGTGTATGTTTATATATATATATATATATATATATATATATATATATATATATATATTATATATATATATATATATATATATATTCATATAAGCCATATTTTGTTATACACTAATGTCTAGATTCTCTTAACGACCTCGGGATCAGAGCCCCAGGCGAAATCACACAAAGACACATACATATAAAGATATACAGATTTACGTGTAATGCACCGTTTGTAACAATGAGAATCATTTAAACCTTCAAAGGAAGTTTAATTCTCTTAATAAATCGAACTTTACCAACATATATATATATATATATATATATATATATATATATATATATATATATATATATATATATATATATTATATTTATATATATATATATATATATATATATATATATATATATATATATATATATATATATATATATATATATATATATATATCCTTTCTCAAAGTTTCGCCCTTTTCCTTAACAAACACAGCAAAATCTCTCATTTACCCTTAAAACTTCTAAACCAAGGATGAATCCGCCATCGCTCCATACATCTACTCTTATCAGGAAGCTCATCAGCACCGCGTTGAACCCTTTAACACACAACGGCACATTCCCCCAAACCTTGTAAGCTACTCAATTCCCAATACTCCTTTCCTTACGTGTCTCTACTTACAGAACACATGAAAGGCGCAAGTAAGCACAAAAGAGGCTTCCATTCCGGAGTATTTCTTCACGGTCGTGTAGAAATAAAGGAAATGGCTCGAGGAAAAATCCAATTTCCAAGGTCTTCCCGTTGGCGGAGTTCCTTTGATTTCATCGTCTGACTCCTCGGGGGACAGAGTTATTCCATTTTCGACCCCGTCGGAAGAGAGAGAAAGTGAGATATAGATTGAAAAATTTTGGGGGAATTATATTGGTTTTTAATAATGTCCCTTTGAGGTTCCTGCTTTCAAGTTGTTCTTTTAACAAAAATGTACATACATAATGTTACATCGATTGAAAATTTGGGGGAATTATATTGGTTCTTAATAATGTACATTTGTGGTTCCTGCTTTGCTTTCAATTTATTCTTTTAATAAGAATGTACATACATAATGTTATGTAGATTTAAAATATTTGGGGAATTACATTGGCTTTTAATAGTCCCTTTGTGGTTCCTGCTTGCAAGTTGTTCTTTTAACGAGAATGTACATAGATAATGGTTAATATTCACCTTTTGTTATAAAATGATTATCTCTAACAAATCATTTATATGGTCGAGTATAAAACAGTTTCTATCTAAAACCAGCTTTCAAAAGACAAAAAATATTTCCATGAAATCAAAGAGTGAAGATTGGTAGAGTAAAAAACAATTAACTCAATGAAAGTATGAGTGAAAGTATTCCAAATAGTTTCAAGGGAATTATATGAGAATATGCAGGAAAATATTGCATCGGGATAAAATATAAAACCGATTAATCATAAACTTTTTTTATATAAATGATCAATATCTGCATTAAAGTATAAGATAGAAGAGTTGAATGTTTCTTCTTCAAAATAATTTCAAAAAGAGGACACGTATATAAAACGAATAAGTGAAATATACTAAAAATAAATCCCCTTGAAAGTAAAACGGAATAAACACCAATGAAACGGATTTCCCGTTAAATAAGTTTGAGAAAAAAATGCAATATGTGAACAATACCCAAGTTTCCTCCCTTGGGGTTCCAAATCTAGTGCTGTGACTTTTACACATCAAAACGAGGTCAACTTCACACATCTATTATTTTTCTTTTTCCCAAAGAGAAGAAAGAACTCATACTGTCGATACCTCAAACATCAATGACCAACAAATCCCATTCAAAGATCAAGACATCTTTAACCTCGTTGGACAATTTTCTCAAAATATGGTTAAATATCTGATATCGCTTTGAAATTAATACCATGCAGTTAAGGACGTAGATCCTGCTTATAAAGCGCTGCCGCTAAAATGGCTATTCGCAGAGAGAGAGAGAGAGAGAGAGAGAGAGAGAGAGAGAGAGAGAGAGAGAGAGAGAGAGAGAGAGAGAGAGAGAGCATTCAATTTATCTCAATAGCATACTTTTCAAATCTACTTAATTTCTACAACTTGCACACTTGCATTATGACAATAATTCATTCATAATTAGAATTTTTTTCTTTATAGAGCACGAGAATACATAAAACCGTAAAAAAAAATCGAACCAGTTTCACCAGAAAAGAACAATGCTACATTTATTACTCAACAAATCAAACAATGAATATGTATGCATAGGTACTAAAAATTCTATTCAAAATCTGACACACCTGGGGTGACATCAGTGCCACAGAGAGTGTCGCAAATACTCTTATCAATGAAGCACACCACTGTGATGACCTATTGGAAACGTCCCCTGCCTGGCGGTCGCCGGACTGGGGTAGTATCTGCAACCTCACCATACTTGTGAGCTAAGGATTGGGTGTTTGGGGGAGGCTGTAGGTCTACCTGCTGAGTCATCAGCAGTTAATGCACGGCATTCCCTGGTCTAAGCTTGGGTTAAGACGGGGGTTGGGGCTTATCATATGTAGATATGGTCAGTCTCTAGGGTATTGTCACTGTCCCTTTCCCCTGCCATTCATGAACGACATCTAACCCTGGTTGGTTAGTCGACAGCTGTGGGTCACATTCAAGGAATAGCAGGACATGAGGAAAGTAAAAATCTCGCAAGACATACTTGTTAAAACATGAGGAACAATGCTATTATAATTTCCTTCTCAATAACACCATACATGATACCAAAAACCACATACGAAAATGTCAAGTACAAATAAAAATAAACAGTTACGCAAAAGCACATTACATGCACATTACCCTAGACGAAAATCAATTAAAGGGCGGTAAGAGTAACCTACCGTTTCAGGTAGTCAACACACGAATTATATTCTACTAAGCACACGGATCAGTCCAGGTTGTGGTAGCGTCCCTGACTGGTGAACGCCAGACTGGAGTTAAGAGTCCCGCTTAAACTCGTTAGTTTCTTAGTTGCTGCAACCTCAACATCCTTGTGAGCTAAGGATGGAGGGTTTGGGGGAACCTATAGGTCTATCTGCTGAGTCATCAGCAGCCATTGCCTGGCCCTCTTTGGTCCTAGCTTGGATGGAGAGGGGGCTTGGGCGCTGATCATAGATGATCAGTCTCTAGGCAGTCTAGGCATTGTCCTGCTTGATAGAGCAATGCTACTTGCCTCTGTCATTCATGAGAGGCCTTTAAAGCCTTTAAGCCCACAGCCATTAGATAAAGGAAAGAAAGTTCAGAGTAAGGGAAAATCCTGGAGTTTGATTAAACAAGAACTAATCAGGGAAAGGAAAGCGAAGGGTGTTCCAAGAATGGACAATGGATGCAATGAAAGTCGCTGAATAAAGCAATCCAAGTATTAAACATTTGCTTGGGAATAAGCAAAAGCAAAGAAATATTTCCTTAATAGTTATGAGTAGTTCTAAAAATAAGGATTGCTCTGAAAATATATGATTTTAGGTCATAAAAAATTAAAATTCATATAGATATGAGTTATAGTAGTCCCAATCAGATATGAACATGCATATGTCTATAATTTTTATATTAGGAAAATAAAAGGAAATTAGGGAACGAAAAGAAACTGTAGATTCATAAGTTTACAAAGTGCATGGACAAAAATCCTTTTGATAGAATGGACCAATGGGGGATCTTTGATAGGAGACTATTTCCCAACAGCACAGTGCAGGACCCCACTGAAGAAACTGCTAATAGAGCACTATTTCCCAGACATGATGTGCCTCGGCAGAGCTAGAGCTCCAGTGTCCACAACAGATGACAATCTGGTTAAATGGAGCCTTGAAACTGACCAGTCCTGCGAATGTGGAGAAAATACCCGGACCATCAGTCGTATTCTCCGATCATGCCAACTATGTCACAATTATGACAACTCTGACTTAGTTAGTGTCACTACAATAACGCTTCATTGGTTGGATGTTGGGCGTGATAAGCTATGAATGAAACCGACAAAAATTGGAAATAAAATTGACGATAGCCTACGGAAAATAAACTTCACGTTTAGATTTCCGTCGAATGATATAATTACCGGTAATTTCGATTAAACGCAATGAATTAGACTGATGTCACTTTACTTCTCAGTAACAAAGAATATCTTATAAGTCAAGCTGTGATGACAGGCTACGGTGAATAAATTGTATTAAACTTTTTTTTTTTTCTTAGCATAACTTTGATGAGCACGAAAAAGTCGATTTGCTTCACAGTAACTTCCTTCTATCATTATTACTACTATTGCTTGCTAAGCTACACCCTTAGTTGGAAAAGTAAGATGCTATAAGCTCAAGAGCTCCGACAGGGAAAATATCCCAGTGAAGAAAGGAAATAAGAAATTAATAAACTACAAGAGAAGTAATGAACAATATAAAATATTTCAAGAACAGAAACAACATTAAAATATATCTTTCAGATATAAACTATAAAAACTTCGAAAAATTCAAAATGAAGCGAAATATGATTAGGGTGCTTGAGTGTACACACAAGCGAGAGAACTATACCCCAAGGCAGTGGATGACCATGGTACAGAGGCTATGGCACTGCCCAAGATTAGAAAACAATGGTTTGATTTTAGAGTGTCCTTCGCCAAGAAGAGCTGCTTACCATAGCCTAGCTAAAAAGTCTCTTCTGTCCTTACCAAAAGGAGAGTAGCCAGTGAACAATTATAGCGTAGTAGTTGACCGCTTCAGTGAAGAAGAACTGTCTGGTAATCTCAGTGCTATCAGGTGTATGATGAAAAGAATAGGCCAGCCGCCAGACTATTCGGTGTATCCGTAGGCAAAGGAAAATGAGCCGCAACCAGAGATGAATCCAGTATAGTCGTCCTGATTGGCCAGTCAAAGGACCAAATAACTCTCTAGCGTTTGTATTTCAACGGTTGGTTTGTGTCCTAGCTAACCTACTACCCTAGACATGAACCTATGACATATTTACTTGTGTGGCATCACTAACAATTAATTAAAGGAAGGGCATTATAACCTTTCATAATAAAGTAATACATCACTTTTGAATAATGATAATACATATGTGTAGTATATAGCATATCTATTAATTGGCAAATTAATTGGTATGGTCTTCAAACATACAGCCTACGCTGTTATTACTACACCAATGAGGTAGATATGAGGTAATACCTTCAACGTGTCTGGATTTACCGAAATATCTCATGAACTAATACAAGGAATTATATGAAACATACAGTATTCTTCGACAAGAATAACTCTGGTTGGTTTTGCGTCTTGAAAACCATATCGTTTGTTATTGTGATGTAAAAAAAAAAACTAAAGTTTAAAAGAAATGAAAATATTATTGTTATAAGAAAGACAATTTCATCACTAGGCAGAGGTATGTTCTCTACTGTTTCCTTCTTTCCCACCGTTATTCCTACATTAAGGGGTTGGTTGCATGATGCGCCCTCTCCAATGCCTTCTATCAAATGCATCCTCTTCCACCAAAACTTCTCTATCATCTCGCCATCTAAATGTTTGCTGCCATCTCGATCTTCACTCACCCCCCCCCCCCCCTCGTGGTACGAGGTTCCTCTCAAACCCTCCTCACTCCCTCTACACCATCCATCCTTAAAACGCCCCCATACCACCTCAGTCGTGACACTCTTATCCCCTTATAGTCTTTACTATGCCTGCCATTCTTCATATTTAATTATTTTCCATTCTTTTAAGCAATGATATTCCCTTAATCCACCTCAATATACTCATCACTGTTCTCTCAAACCATATACTTTGCTTACTCTTTTCATCTTAAGAGCCTACGTTACTGACCCATATTTACAGTATGCTCTCTACTGTGTGCTAATGTTATTACCCTGTTGACAACTACAGTACAGGCAACATCAGCACAACCTCTAAATACGACAATTCACCCAATCTAACGTTTCCGCTGTCATTAAACGATATCCATATCACTGCATGACCATTCTGCAACTGCATTTCCATTTTCAAGATAGTCTCGTTCAACAGGTGAAAACAAAACTACGCCGTTTAGATGCCGCAGTAAAAGAAATAATCTCTATCTTCCCAAACTGCAGGTGCATCTTTAATAGCAACTGTATTTCCCCTGATTTCCCTAACGACACTGAAAGACACCCACTTATGTTTTTGTAGCACTTTCTGTTTCCTTCATTCCCTTCCAGGATCTGGAACACGAACATTTATTTTTATAGTTTGATTCATAGTCGAAGAGCATTCATTTTTATGCTCAAAGCAATTGCTTCCGGGACGAATAGGTTAGATTGAAATGTCAGTTTTACTTTTAGTGCCAATGAATACTGAGCTTTACTGCAGAAAACTAATTCCTCTGCCCGGCAACTAAACAAATCTTGGTGTTGATATTCAAGTTTCTTTTTGCTAACTATTATTGTTATTGTATCCTGGAGATTATCCCTTCGTATCACAGGGATCTAATAGGAATGGCCTTCCTAGTTCGTAAGTTTTAAACTACATTTACATCTAAACATCTGGAGATAAAAAAAGTTACCCCTAAATAAATCTAATTTTATGGAGCGTCAAAATTAAATCTCTTTAGAACTCTAATCAAATTATATTCTTGTACGCCATCCATATAATTCTATCATTTGACTTTATAACTGTTACCACATCGAGTCTGGTCATTATTGTTCTAAAAACTATTTCATTCGTAGACCTAAAGAACTCTGAGTTAGAGCTCTTCAGAAATCAATTTTCAAAACTTTAAAAAACTAGAAACAATCTAACAACCGGATATTTTCCAATTTGCTATTTACTGCGCGGTGGTTATTCATGCTTAAATGTGCTGAATGACAGTCTCCCAAGGTGATTTCTTTCTGTTTAATTAAGGCAATAGGAAATAATTAACATGATTATCCATTGAAAGATCTGCCCACGCTTGAACAAAAATAACCTACCTGACCTTCAGACATAACTATTTATTAGTTAAATCCGTATTAATTTCACAAGTTGAGCTTTACAGCTTTACTGGCATACATGACCCAGTTCTCCTCGTATCATCTATAAGAATGATTGTCATTACACCTTATATTTATACTGTATATGTGTATAAGGGCAACCCATACTAGGCTGGTTTGCTGTGAGCGATCGACGAAAATCTCCCACCATCACCAATTTAATACGCAATTCTCTATCAATAATCCCAAGTCAAATTCAAGGATAAAATACTCCAGCGAACCATACACAAATGACCTTTAACCTTAACATATATATTCATTGGCGTTTATTCTCTTACACTCAAACATGAACCAAGTTTGAAGTCTCTCTGACAACGCCGTCCAAACTTATGGAAGATTACGTCAATTGGAGCTTTCGTTTGACCGTAACCTTGACCTTTGCCTTGACCTTCCAAAATTGAATCATTTCCAGCTTTTTACATAACAGTTCACCCCTGCAAGTTTCATCAATCTACAATTAAAATTGGTACCAGGAAGCTGTTCATAAACAAACAAACACACGAACATGGGGTATAATACTACCTCCTTCCAACTTCTGTACGGATGTAACTAGAACGAGCCCTCAGTAGAGCTCATACCTTCGCCTATATAATGTATATCACAAGATAAGCAATTGAATTATGGCACTTGTTTCGTGCATATCGGATAAAAATGGACCACGATATAACAGAATTACTTCTTTTTCCTTTGACCTTTGACCAAATCCCTCCCAAATAAAAACATAGGCAATAGAATTTTACACACTTTCAAACTAGTTTCATGCAAATCAGATAAAAATTACTACGAATAGCAAAGAGACTTTTTTTTCCTTTTCGTTACCTTAAACTTGACCTTTGACCCAACTCTCAAAATCTAATCAAATTTTCCTTGGATCATCCCGCCACATTTCATGAAATTCGGTCAAATAGTTTTTGAGTTACGCAAATTACAAACACACAGACAGACATACAAACAAACAAATACATGCCTATCAAATCATAACCTTCGCAACGAAGTTGGCTTAAGTAATAAATAGATCAAATAAATTCAATTTCCGTTGGGCTAAAAAAAATTCAGAGACAAAACTACATTTCAAAATTAAAATAAAAACCCCCCCACGCGCCAGCATCAAGATGAATCCACTCCAAGAGCAGAATTACTCGACGCATCGAAAATAAATCTGTATCAATAATGCATAAGCCGAGCACCAAAGGCTGAAAAAAGAAGACTTAATTGCTCTGGCAGACAGAATCTTCGAATCTTCCTACCAACTGTAATGATTAACGAACAATCATCATCATCATCATCGTCTCCTCCTACGCCTATTGACACAAAGGGCCTCGGTTAGATTTCGCCAGTCGTCTCTATCTTGACCTTTAATTCAATACTTCTCCATTCATCTCCTACTTCGAGCTTCTTAGTCCTCAGCTATGTAGGCCTGGGTCTTCCAACTCTTCTAGTGCCTTGTGGAACCCAGCCGAACATTTGGAGAACTAATCTCTCTAGGGGAGAGCGAAAAGCGTGCCCAAAAAATTTTCATCTACCCCTCATCATGATCTCACCCACATATCTTATAGTTTCATTTCTAATTCTGTCCTGCCATTTAACTCCCAATATCCTTAAGAGAACTTTGTTCTCAAATCTACTAAATCTATTGGAGTTTGTTTCATTTTCATACCATGACTCATGTCCGTAGAGTAACACTGACCTCATTACACTGATATAAAGTCTGACTTTTATATGTAATTTCAGGCAATTTGATTTCCAATTCTTAATAAAATATATAACGACAATGATAAAAACAACGACAAAAATTTCCTCCAGTTGAAACAGACGCGTATCTCTTATAGCAGGATTAAACCCCTTCTTTATTAATAATAATGATAAGGATTAAACCCCTTGTTTATTAAAAATTATAATAATAATAATAATAACAATAATATTAATAATTATTATCAATAATAGTAATAATAATAATTATTATCAATAATAAATTATTATCTTTATTAATAATAATAATAATAATAATAATAATAATAATAATAATAATAATAATAATAATAATAATAATAATAATAATAATAATAAGGGAGAGGGAGAGGGAGAAAGACACGAATAGCTGGTGTAAGACAGATATAATAGAGGGAAGGGGAGAGGAGGGAAGCAAGTAATAACGCGAGGGAAAGGAGGGGGGAGAAATTAATACATGAAGAGAAGAGGAAAGACATTAATAACATATGGAAAAGGACAGGAGAGGAGACAGTAATAACACAAGAGAAAGGAGAGGAGGGAAGACAGGAATAACATATGGAACAAGAGAATAAGGAAGAGAGTAATAACACAAGAGAAAGAAGAGAAGGGAAAGTAGCAATAATACAAGAGAAAGGGGAGAAAGGAAGATAGCAATAACACAAGGGATATGAGAGGAGAAAAGACACCAATAGCATAAGAGATATGAGAGGAAAAAAGACAGCAGTAACACAAGGGATAGGAAAGGAGGAAGGCAAGAATAACCGTAGAGAGGAAAGAAGACAGGAATAAGAGGAAAGAGGACAGGGATAAATGGAGGAAAGACAAGAATAACAGAGGGTAAGGAAAAAGGAGAGGTGCCAGGATATAAACAAGAGAGATAGGAAAGGAAGGTTGAACCGAATACCATGGGGAGGGGAGAGGAATGAAACCCAGAATAACAGAAGGGTGGAGAGGGAGAGGATAGAAGTTACAGAACAAAATGGATAGAGATGATGATGTTAGAGTAGAAAAGAACACAGATGGTGGTAGTGACCCATTTTCCTCTAAACTTCTTAAAAACAATCCTTCGTAACGGTTGCCTATATCAGAGAGAGAGAGAGAGAGAGAGAGAGAGAGAGAGAGAGAGAGAGAGAGAGAGAGAGAGAGAGAGATCAACTAGCCACTATTCAACCAGATAAGGAAAGTCGTATAAATCCTTAAACTTTATCTAAAACAGTGATCTGAAAGGATTAGAAAATTACATTATTGCAATAAGCTCGTTCTTCTCGCTCTCTTTTCATGTGTTTATATATATATATATATATATATATATATATATATATATATATATATATATATATATATATATATCATCATCATCGGGTGTTACTAGTCCACTGCAGGACAAAGCCCTCATACATGTTCCATTCTATGCCAATCTATACCCGCAAATTTTCTTACCTCGTCAACCCATCGTCTTCCTTCCTCTGCTGCTTTTACAATCTCTAGGGACCCATTCTGTTATTCATCTACCATCTGTCATTCTCATTATATGACCTGCCCTCGTCCATTTCTTTTACTTACAAGTTAGAATATCTTCTACTTTAGTTTGCTTTCGTATCCAAGTTGCTCTTTTTCTGTCTCTAAGTGTTATCCCCAATATTATTCTATATATATATATATATATATATATATATATATATATATATATATATATATATATATATATATATATATGTGTGTGTGTGTGTGTGTGTGTGTGAAAATATATATGCATATATAGATAGGTATGTGACCCTGTACATCATAATTCTAAAATCTCATACGGCAGAATCATTGGTGAAAACTGGTTCATTACAATGTTAAAGATGAAGAAGAGCTCAATTGGAAACATGGCTGCAACAAAGGTTGAATAATAGCTATGGTGCTCACCCTGCTATAGTGAATACCCCGTTACAGGATCTGATACAGGATATGATGTCTTATCAAATAGCGCTTGGTGTTGTCTTTAAACATAAGGGAAACGACCACCTCTGCAAAAGTGACGACTTGATTAAAAGGAAGCTTGCATAAATTATTCCTATCTATGTACAGCTGGATGCAGGAATACCTGGTGTGCCTCGTTCTGATGATTTGCGCCCTGCCAAACCATTACTGGGCGTCGAGTAACCTAACGGATAGTGTAAAGCCTACCTGACACTTGCGCGCATTTTTGCCACGCACTGGTGTTTTTCCCGCACTGTTCACGCCCAGTTCACTCCAGTTCGCGCATCGTTCACGCGACGTTCACGAGACGTTCACGCGATGGCACGGATTGGCACACGTAGTTCACGACATGTTCACGAGAGTTTGCTCATCATTCCGCATCGTTCACGCCAGTTCACGAATTGGCCACTCCATATAAAAACGGGGCTTCTCCAACCCGAGGACATTCTTGGATTGTCTTCGGAAGACAACAATGCTTTCTGTCAGAGACACCATTGCATTGAGGAGAAGAAAACGTATCTTTTTCGTTTGTATTTTTTGTTGCCCTTTATTTTTGTTTCAATAAGAAAGCATTTGATTTACATATAAATAGCAGACATAAAATATGTACAAGTATTAAGAAAGCATTTTATTTTAACATTAAAAGCAGCGAACATGAAAAGTTTTTAGGCTGTTGATTTTAAGGAAATAGAGAAAAAAGTGTGTTGAAATAAGAAATCATTTTATCTTTACATTAAAACAGCAAACAGAAAAAATTTGTTTTGCTCTTCATTTTAAGGTAATAAAGAAGAATAAGTATGTTGATGAAATAAAACATAATTTTATTTTTACATTCAAACAGCAAACTTAAAAATTTCTTGGGTTTATTTTTCAGTTCATTTTTATTTAAAACAAAAGTTTTGGGTCTTGATTGGTAATAGAGGAAAATAAGTGTGTGCATGAAATAAGACATCATTTTATTTTTACCTTCAAACAGCAAATATAAACAATTAATAGGTTTATATTTTTCTTTCCTTTTCATTATTTTTTCGTTTCCTTTTTGTTTCTCTTCATTATAAAGTTATAGAAATAATTTGAAATAAGACATCATTTTATTTTTACATTCAAACCGCAAATATAAACAATTATTAGGTTTATATTTTTCTTTCCTATTCATTTTTTCTTTTCCTTTTTGTTTCTCTTCATTATAAAGTTATAGAAATAGTTTGAAATAAGATATCATTTTTTTTTTTCACATTTAAAGAGCAAATATAAAAATTTATTAGGTTTATTTTTCTTTCCTTTTCATTAATTTTTTCGTTGCCTTTTTGTTTCTCTTCATTATAAAGTTATAGAAATAGTTTGAAATAAGATATAATTTTTTTTCACATTAAAACAGCAAATATAAAAATTCATTAGGTTTATTTTTCTTTCCTTTTCATTAATTTTTTCGTTTCCTTTTTGTTTCTCTTCATTATAAAGTTATAGAAATAGTTTGAAATAAGATATCATTTTTTTTTCACATTAAAACAGCAAATATAAAAATTTATTAGGTTTATTTTTCTTTACTTTTCATTAATTTTTTCATTTCCTTTTTGTTTCTCTTAATTATAAAGTTATAGAAATAGTTTGAAATAAGATATTATTTTTTTTCACATTAAAACAGCAAATATAAAAATTTATTAGGTTTATTTTTCTTTCCTTTTCATTAATTTTTTCGTTTCCTTTTTGTTTCTCTTCATTATAAAGTTATAGAAATAGTTTGAAATAAGATATCATTTTTTTTTCACATTAAAACAGCAAATATAAAAATTTATTAGGTTTATTTTTCTTTCCTTTTCATTAATTTTTTCGTTTCCTTTTTGTTTCTCTTCATTATAAAGTTATAGAAATAGTTTGAAATAAGATATCATTTTTTTTCACATTAAAACAGCAAATATAAAAATTTATTAGTTTTATTTTTCTTTCCTTTTCATTAATTTTTTCGTTTCCTTTTTGTTTCTCTTCATTATAAAGTTTACGCCACTTCTGCATCGTTCACTCCAGTTCACGCCAGTTCCCGCACTGTTCACTCCAGTTCACTCCAGTTGGCGCATCGTTCACGACTATTTCACGACTATTTTGTGCGTGCCAATGCGTGCCACAAACTTTAAACATTTCAAAGTTCTGGGCACGCATGGCACGCATTGGTACGCTCTGGCACGAGAGTTCCCGCACTGTTCACGACATTTTCACGGCTCGTTCACGCGAGTTCGCGCATCAATGCGTGCCAGTGCGTGCCACGAATGCGTGCCAGTGCGTGCCACGAATGCGTGCCAGTGTGTGCCACGAATGCGTGCAAGTGTCAGGTACCCTTAAGGGAGCGATGGCAGACGCAGTGGGCGTGGCAACACACAGGAACTCGCAGCGCAATAAGGGTGTGACAGGGTACATTTTCTTGCAGTGAGGTGTGCCATGAATTCCTGTGTCTAACAGTACAACCTACGAAGGATATTCCTATTATCATAAAGAAAAAAAGCCTGGTAATGACTTTATATAACATCTTTTAGGATCATAAAAACCGGCTTGAAAGTCTTGAATAGGTCATAAACATTTCATATAACTATTTCAAAAATTTAACTTCCTTTTCTCACTGGGCTATTTTCCCTGTAGGAGCCTTGGACTTGTAGCATTTTGCATTTTCAACTTAGTTTGGGGTTTAGATGATAATAATAATAATAATAATAATAATAATAATAATAATAATAATAATAATAATGACAATATATTCCAAATATTAAATCACCCCTGATTTTATGGTCTACTATACATAACAAAGAAAGTCAATTCGGTTGATGCACACCATTAATATTGTACGAAATTTGTGTAAAATATATCCTGCATAACAAAACTATGGCTTGAAAAAATATATATATATTCTTACACCTTTACCAGTAATCCTGGTTTAAGGTTGTAACCTAAGAACAAATATGCTTTTGCTGAGCGAACGTCACTAGTGAACACATTTGATATCTATGGCCGAACAAGATATTTTTACCCATTGGGCATTATAAAAAGGAATAATTAAATTTTCATTATATGAAACAAAAACTAACATTTGTGTAAAATATGGCAAAGTACAGTTCCTACGTTATAAAGTCATGACTCAAATCTGAATTCAATTCTACCTCCTCCTGATATTTTGACTTTGTCTAAGTTTTTAATTCTACCTCCTCATAATATTTTGACTTTGTCTAAGTTTTTAATTCTACCTCCTCATAATATTTTGACTTTGTCTA
>NC_090754.1:74182640-74185152 GCF_036898095.1 Palaemon carinicauda
AAGCTAGAGCAAATGTTTTATGATGAACAGGCTAACATAAGTTTTTTTATAGTTTATATATGGCATACCTGTTTTGATGTTGTTACTGTTTTTTTAAATATTTTGTTGTTGATTTTTACTCATATCGTTGATTTATTTCCTTTCCTCGCTGGGCTATTTTTCCTGTTGGAGACCTTGGCTTATAGCACCTTGCTTTTTCAACTAGGGTTGTAGCTTAGCTAATAATAATAATAATAATAATAATAATAATAATAATAATAATAATAATAATAATAATAAAGTACAGTAGACTACTCGTAAATTGTCAAAAGCCCCGGTCCATGAGAAACAGTCTTGTGGATCGTCAACGGCGCTGAATACCATAGGATTTTGGTTTGGGGTGGCCTATTGGAAACGCCCTTGCCTGGGGCTATGTGGTTCCTAGAGGAAAACCCTAGTGTGGTTCGAGTCACGTTCTAGCTTACCATGCTTGTGAGGTAAGGATGGGGAGTTTTCGGAAGTCCTATAGGTCTATCTGCTGAGTCACAAGCAGCTATTGCCTCGGTCACCCTGGTCATAACTTGGAGGGGTGGGGGGGGGGGGGGGGCCTTCGGCGCTGATCATATGAATATATGGTCAGTCTTTAGGGCTTAACCCAGCTGGCTAAAATTGTCAATGACCCTTGCCGCTGCTATTAATGACCGGCCTTTAAATCTTTAACGGATCCGCATTACACTAGAAGCACGATGAAGTTTACTTTTACTTATAAGGATATGGTTATGGTTGTGAATACGCATATATATACATACATACATACATACATATATATATATATATATATATATATATATATATAATATATATATATATAAATATGTGTGTGTGTGGTGTGTATATATACATACATGTATATATATATATATATATATATATATATATATATATATATATATTACGCACAAAATGTTAATACAAGGTTCTCGGTACCCAAGAAATATTAGCATAATTAATTCATATATATATATATATATATATATATAGATATATATATATATATAAATATATATATACATATATATATAAATATATATATATATATATATATATATATATATATATATATATATATAATATATATATATATGTGTGTGTGTGTGTGTGTGTGTGTGTGTGTAAGTTTGAAATGTGACAAAACCATTATACATATAAATACACCAATTAATAATACTGGTATTAATACACATCACGTTCCAAAAATGGGTCATAGGCATTGAATCCTATAAAAAAAATAACACCTAAACAATTATATAATTACTTTGGTAGCACAAAAACACTACAGCCCAAGTGGTCACTAGTGTACGAGCCAAGAGACTAAACAGAGTAGGATAAAAGCTAATAAGTGTCCCCAAACGAGATTCCCATCTGTCGAGATCTTAATTAAACTTTCTAGTTCCCGGGGAAAAAAAGAAGGGAAATTTCATCTTCTCCCTCCTCATCATTTTCTTTAGAGAACGTTTTCTGCTTCTATTTGTCAAGGGTGAAACATTCAAAAGTCTGTTGAGACAAATTCAACGACAAACTTTAGAGATGAATGGTATAAAAGGTTAAAAATATATTAAAGAGTCAAAACTATTTTCAGAATGCTGTAAGATACACTGGGCCATAATTCTAATAATTTCAAGCGCTGAAATCCAATCAAATTTTGAAAGAAACTACTCTATCAAAATAGAGTAATAGATATGACTCATAAACTCATACTAAATATATATATATATATATATATATATATATATATATATATATATATATATATATATATATATATATATAGATATATATATATGTGTGTGTCGTTTGTAAACTAAGAAAGTAGGAAATGAAAAGAGTGAAAAGTGAACAGAGAAAAAGAAAAAAATCCACGAAAAAAAAATGTGAATGTAAATAAGGAAAAATATTGTAAAACAACCACAATAATGATAATGATGAGAATGATCATAGTAATATTCAGTATATCATCATTATAATTTTTATTATTACAGTCGCACCAATAAGTGTATTAATAACAAGAGCCACAATAATAATAATAATAATAATAATAATAATAATAATAATAACAACAATAATAATAATAATAATAATAATAATAATATTGTACTTAATTACCTTTATCAAACCAGCCAACCCTCAATCAGAACCGTACCTGAGGGATAAAAATAAATAGTTAGAATTTATTTAACAATTAACATAAACATAAACAAGTCCAGCACAAATTAGAAAACTTGTAAGCCCTCAATATATTATAATATATATATATATATATATTATACAGAGAGAGAGAGAGAGAGAAGAGGAGAGAGAGAGAGAGAGAGAGAGAGAGAGAGAGAGAGAGAGAGAGAGAGAGAGACACTTCAATTTTATAGAGGGAATGACTTAAAAGCTGAAGTTTTATAAACTTACATGCATATAAGATATAAGAAATCAGTGACCCAACAAGATGTCATCGGACTTCAGGAATAATCAAAGATTGGACCAC
>NC_090754.1:74185652-74198152 GCF_036898095.1 Palaemon carinicauda
GTAGAAACACTGCAGGAATCACCATGAAAAAATTAGAAACACTATAGGAATCACCAAGAAAAAACTCAGAAACACTACAGGAATCACCAGGAAAAACTCAGAAACACTACAGGAATCACGAGGAAAAAACTCCGAAACACTACAGTAATCACCTGGAAAACTCAGAAACATTACAGGAATTACCAGGAAAAGCTCAGAAACACTACAGGAATCACCAGGGAAAAAAACTCAGAACCACTACAGGAATCAACAGGAAAAACTCAGAAACACTACAGGAATCACCAGGAAAAACTCAGAAACACTGCAGAAATCACCAGGAAAAACTCAGAAACACTGCAGAAATCACCAGGAAAAACCTCAAACACTACAGTTATTACCAGGAAAAACTCAGAAATAATACAGGAATCACCAGGAGAAACTCCTAAACACTACAGGTATCACCAGGAAAAAAACTCAGAATCATCAGGAAAAACTCCCGCTATCACCTGAAGAAAACTCCAAAAGTACCTGAAAATATCATCGACTAATCCAAAAACACAGACGTCAATGAGAGGAACATAAAAACCATTAAAATGCCTACCATAATCTAATTAATCCATATAAAACTGAAATGAATGAAACTAAATTTACAAACGAGAAAAAAATATCGAACGACCAAACACTACACAAATTTCTGCATGAATTCAAAATACAGGAGTGAGCAATATACAAATATAAAACAAATGCACCAGCAAAATTGGCATGGAAAAAGTTAGCCGGATGACTGACTGAAGATTCGGCTCCCGGGCCACAAGAGGAATCGGGCAAATCAAGAAAATTTACATATTCAGGACGTCTCTGCCAAGAAATCTTTGTTGGGTTGAAAGTAACATTCTATACATATTCCTATGTATCATATGTATTTTTTTATAAATTATCTATACACGCAGTGTAGTGAACGAGTGCAAAATAACATAACACTATTTCCTTAGAGTAAACATGGGCTCTGCAGCACAGCAACAATGAAAGACGTATAGACCTATACGTATTTATGCAAGTACAGTAGTAATATATATGTTTTAAGAATTATTAAAGCTTCTTTTTTATCTGTATTCTTTATTTTACAAATACTCATAAACGAGTGTGCGTCTTGAAGTTCGCCCATTTCTATATATATCATCAGTATTGTGACCACATGCGTTGATAGTAGGATACCAAGGCACCAGACACCCGTTGAGATACTACCAGTAAAGTTCTTGAGTGCTTAGGCTGCCCAGATAATACTTTATTGGATCCCTCTCTGGTTTTGGCTCATTTTTTCTTTGCCTATATATACACAAAACAGTCAGGCCTATTCTTTATACATTATCCTCTTTCCTCATACACCTTACACCACTTAGATAACCGAAAAATTCTTCTTCAGTTAAGAGGTTTACTACTGCACTGTAATTAAACACTAGCTATTTTCCACTTATAGGGGTTAAGGAGTCTCTTTAGCTATGGTAGACAGCTCTTTTAGGAGAAGGAATCTCCAAATCCAACCATTATTCTTCAATCTTCAGTAGTGCCTTAGCGTATGTATAATGATCTTCCACTGTCTTGAGTTACAGTTCTCTTGTTCGAGGGCACACTCAGACACACTATTCTATGTATCCTTATTTTCTTTTGAGTTATTTTTCCTACTAGAGTCCAGCTTTTTAAACTAGGGCTGTACCTTAGCTAATAATAATAATAATAATAATAATAATAATAATAATAATAATAATAATAATAATAATAATAATTGTGACCAGGAAGCTGTTCACAAACACACAAAAAACAAACAAACACACAAACAGGGGAGAAAACATAACATCTTTCCAACTTCGTTGGCGCAAGTAATAATAATAATAACAATAACAATAATAATAATAATAACAATAATAATAATAATATCCTGTATATGTAAATATATCGGTACCTATATCTAACATTCTTACTGCATCTACAGTACAATCATATCACAGATACTGCCACAAGAGTACCATCAGAATCATTTGAGCGATTAATTTCTCGACCAATACGTGCTTCCATTTATTTCTTCTATTTCCTGGAGTCTGCGCCTCCGTACCTCCCTAATGACCAAAACAAAGGCAATTTAGCCAATTCTTCTCCTAATAGCTTCCACGCCATCAAGGAGAGGGAGCAGGACAGGGGAAGTAAAGTAGTTACTCAATATCTTTCGACTGTTCTCAATTATATCGTACTATATATATATATATATATATATATAGAGAGAGAGAGAGAGAGAGAGAGAGAGAGAGAGAGATGAATGGCGCAATGGCTAGATAGGTTTGATGCACTGCTGATGAGTATATATATATATATATATATATGTATAATATACACACATATATACTGTATATACACACATATATAATTACTATATATATATATATATATATATATATAAATATATACGCATATATATACAGTATATATATATATATATATATACATATATATATGATCTCCCTTTGTAAAACTACTTTGATTTCTCTCTCTCTCTCTCTCTCTCTCTCTCTCTCTCTGCAAGAGCTTAAGCTATAAGGAAAAATAAAATAAGTCCGAACGAACAAATGTAAAGAACAAAAAACAACCAGGATGGAAAAGGACGAGAAAAAAGAAATCCCAGATACTCCCCCACCCAAAAATGCCAATGATGGGAATAGGGACCTATGAATAAAACTAGAAAAAAATAAAACTCCTCTCCCCTTCTAAAACTCGATAACAAACTACTAAATCGGGTGTACATTTTTGGAGACCGAAATCTACTATATATATATATATATATATATATAAATATATATATATATATATATATATATATAAATATATATATATATATATATATAAATATATATATATATATATATATATATATAAATATATATATATATATGTGTGTGTATATATATATATATATATATAATATATATATATATATATATATAATGAGGAAGATAAAGGAAAAAAGCGAGATAAAGAGGGAAGGAAAAATAAATGAATGCTTCGATTAATGATGCTAGGTTAACCAAAGTGTTAAATTAATGACGAATATTTTAAATCATTGTATAATTGTTGCTAAATAATATGATATATAATAAAAGTTTTAGTAGTTTATATATTAAGGATCTATTTCAATATTGTTATTGTTCATGATATATTTTATTTTAGTGGTTCATTACTTATTTTAATTTATTTTTACATTATTTCTCTTCCTCACGGCTATTTTCCCTGTTGGAGCCCTTGGGCTTGTAGCATCCTGCTTTTACAACTATGGTTATAGCTTAGCTAATAATAATAATAATAATAATAATAATAATAATAATAATAATAATAATTGACATACCAATACATAGAAGACTGTAATATACTTCAATTTACGAGTACTTTAAAAAAAAAAGTCATTCATATTAATATGAAACTAGGATTAAATTTGACAAGAATCAAACAGAAATTTTCTTTATTTTCATACTAAGTACATACCGGTAATTAATACCATTACTATTTTTTAAAAAAATCAGCCAAATGATCTGAATATAACAATCAACTTGCTTATAGAAAAATAATGAGCGTAAAAGAATATCCAGAAAAAGCTCTTATATCTCACAGCTTTAACAGATGGACAAACCTAGTTCAATGAGAGAGAGAGAGAGAGAGAGAGAGAGAGAGAGAGAGATTTGTAAATGAATCACTTTATTTTGCTTATAGTTTGGTTTTACAAATGAAAGATGCAATCTTTACTCATGCACAATTTAACATAGCGAACCTGATACAATCATATCCGCTGTCATATTCATAATGTGAACCTTTCATAGTATCATCAGGTCACTTAGTCATGCAAGCGCTATTTCACACGAGTTTCATAGTTGCATGTCGCCATCACGCAGCAATAAAGGCTCTACCCTCTTGCTTGAGGATACACTTAGGCACACTATTCTACCTTATTCCTCTTCACTTGTTATTTTGAAGTTTTTACAGTTTATATATAAAAGAATTTATTTCAATGTTGTTATTGTTCCTAAACTTCTCATGTAGTTTATTTCCTTATTTCCTTTCCTCACAAGGGTATTTTCCCTGCTGGAGCTCTTAGGCTTATAACATTTTGCTTTTCCAACTAGAGTTGTAGCTTGTCTAGTAATAACAACAACAACAACAACAATGATAATAGTGCAAAACAAGTCTCAACACCCTATGCTGTCATGGAACAAATCTCACACATGCGCCATATCAGATTTCGAATCTTACACAAGCATGCAATTGCACTGTGAGTCTTATGCATGAATGACACTATTATACCCTCAAATATTACATTTGCAGATTTACTTGATTATAATAGTATATTTGGCAAATTATCACGATACGAGGCATACCTTACACATTTTTAACGCTGTCATAATCAAAATCTTACACGTAACGTTAGCACAACTACAAGTCTTTATTATACGCAATGTCACAATACGAGACTTACAGACTCAGGCATACACAAGGTTCCACTGCGAGTCAAATAACCTATACATTATACTAACAAGCTTCGAATTTTATATATACACAGTCTTATGTAGAAAAACGTTGGTATACAACCAAACGGTATTATAAGGAACGAATATCAATAACTGAGGAGTGTTCTTTGTGAGCCAGTAAGAACAAGGATCTTATGCAGACAAAGGAACATAAATAACCCAAAGGTAAATTTAGGGAAAAATAGAAACACGCACATTACAGAAAAAAACATATAGATACACACACAAAAACATACATACACACACACACACACACACATATATATATATATATATATATACTGTATATGTGTAAACGTGCTTGTTGTAACTATAACCCAGCTGATTAATACTCAATTTCCACAACTCTATCATCTAAAGCAGTGGTTTTAAACCTGTGGGCCATAACGAGTTCTGAGGGGGGAGCCATGACACGAGTATCTTTAAGGTAATATTTAAAAGTGAAAAATCTAGAAATAATGAAGCACAAAATTTTTCTTGTTTTTTTTTTATGGGTTTTTTCAATCTCTTATAACATGGAAGATGGATAGAAATCTAAAGGAAGTTTTATGACGAATATATAAAATAAGGATCTACTTCATTTATTGATAAAGGTGTGGTAAAGGGTGTACGTGTGGTAACTTCCTTAACATTAATTGGTGGGCCAAGGATACAACTTAAAAAGTAGGTTCTCAATGTCTATTAGAGGAAATATATAAGATACGTGGGACACAAGAAAAGATAACTTATCAGCTAAGGGGACGAAGACAGACAGACTGCATTAAGGGAACACAACAGATAAGTGTTGCCAATGCTGACTCAATGTTGCCATATATCTATAACATTACAGGAATTAATCTACTGATATGCAACATCTGAAATAATGGTTGCAAGTACATAATACGGTTAATAATACGTACATTAATAATAATCATGATAATGCAATAAATGGTACATACAGTAATATTAATCATGATAATACTGGTACATGTGAAATGTGTCTTTTCATGTACCTACAAAGGGTCAGTGTGTTTTATGCCAGAAAGTACTAGGTAATGATTCCTCGAGGTCCTCAAAACTGAAAAATCATCTTAACATTCTGGCAAAGACGTGAATTTCTTCAAACGTCATGAATGTAGCTTGAAACGAAAGAAACTCTTACTTTTTGGGCATTTTAGACGCAAAGTAGGAATGTACTCAAGGCTTCATTTAAATTAACTAAACAAAATAAATCTCATACCATTGGCAAAACTCTCGTAATACTTTTGATTTAAAGATGGTTAACCTTGTTTTGGGGGTAATAGGGAGAAATAAAAAGCAAATACTACTCTCTGACATCATAGTATCAAGACATATTGAAAAAATACCTATTGATGTAAAATAACAAGTGGCCAGAGAGATAAAAGATGCTGGCTTATTTGCTCTACAATTATATGAGTCCACTGATGTTTCATGTTGTTTACAAATTCTTGTATTTACTAGATTCGTTCATGAGGTAAAATCCAAAGACGAATTTCTTTCCTGTCAGCCACTTGAAACTACCACCAAGGTGAAGATATAATGACAGAGGTAACAGACTATTCCAGTGAGCTAGGACTAGCGATATCCAATCCATCTTAGAAAACGCTATGACGATAGTCAATTATGTAAAATCCATTCTTGTGAACACTCGTCTTTTCAAACAGTAGTGCAAAGATTTAGACTCTGAGCATCAAATTTTGCTTTCCTACACTAAAGTTCTATGGCTATCCAAGAACAATTTTTGGATATGAAAGATTAGGAGCATATTTCCCTCAATGATCCACTTTGGGAACCTCATTTAGCCTATTTAGCTGACACATTTAACCAGCTTAAACTTAATCTATGGACACGACAGAAATCCACATTGTTGACACATTGCTTGCTTTTGTTGTCAAGATGAAGAACATATCTATGAAAGTTAGCTCTGGTAAATTTGCTAAGTTTAAGAAGTTTTGAGATGTGGCTGAAGGAAGAGAAGAAACAGAATCTTACCTCTGAAATGAAATTATCAGTCACCTTCATAATTTGTGCCAAGAATTTTTCAGGTAGCTTACTTTCCTGATTTTGAAGAAATAGATCTGTCATATGTGAGAACCAGATAGTATTCCTGAGTCTGACCAAGATGAATTTCAAGAAATGAAGTTTGGTTCAAGAATCAAAGATTTTTTTCAAGAACATTATATAGTCATTCTGATCACAAACAAGTGTACCACATCCAAGAGTTTGAAAGCTTGGGCTAAAAGCCATTCTACCTTTTGCTTCTACTTACCTGTGTGAATCCGGGTTTTCTGCCCTATTACAACTAGAAACAAAAACAAAAAATCACTCGGAGTTGGAGCATGATATGAAATGTGCATTATCTACAACTGTCTCAAGAATTGATAAACTTGTAGTTAAAAAGTAAGCAAAACCATCACACTAGCTACCAAATTATGCAGTATTTTATAAGCAAACAATAAAGTTTGATTACTTTTATTTCTATAAATGTACGCCAGTCCTTAACTTTATAAGTAAAAAAGTGGAATTTTTGTTTTTTTATTTCAATGTCCAAATTTTATTTAGGATACTATTAAATGCAGACCAGTGCTTATTTTCATAAGTGAGAAAATATTTTGACTTGATTATTACAATCCATGAAATATAATTACGGAAATACTGGAAAGTGTTTCATTTCATAAGTGAATACAATGTCGTGTTATTTCAACATATATGAGTCAATTATCAGTGAAAAGGCCAATACTTTCTTCCAGTAATTAAAATAAAAACTAATGAAGTGCTCTAGGGAAATAGTTCTATAGATGATAATGTGAAACTAATGAGTGTTCATAAATATGTAATAAAATTCTATTATTATTTTTTATACAATTCAAAGGGCATTGGGCCACGAGTACTTAGGAATGCCAAAAATGTGCCCTGAGCAAAAAAAGGTTGAAAAACACTGATCTAAAGTCATTGAACGACTTTTGGCTAAACGTTTAAGCAGGTATGCTGAAGACAATCATTCATCTGTTTGCTATTTTAGTTTTCGCTAAGGCCTTGGAGCATATGAGGCCTATCTTACAATTTCTAATGCTGTACAGAAATCCACTGCTTGTGATTATGAAGTTCTTATGGTTGTACTAAGTTTTTCACTTCTAGGAGGGGGGGGGGGCCCTCCAGAATAGGGTACACATCCTTTTCTTTACAAGTACATTTGGGATAAAAGTGCTAGGTCCACGCCCTTAAATCTGGTCCTTTCAGGGACGTTGTGATGAACTCAAATGGCAAATTTAATAGCCTATTTTCTCTTCAACTAATTTATAGTCGCCACAATGATTCAGGGCGAGATAAGCGGCCCCCCCCCCATGAGGTCATAGCCAACTAAGTTGTCTCCTAAGTTAGCAGCAATCACAGTACATCCCATTACAAATTCCAATCGGTTAACTCAGGAGACAATATGATTGACTATGACGTCCTTAAGGGGTGGGGCTCATTTCGCCCAGAATATATGCAGCGACTTTACGACGCTGAAACTAACCGACATAGAAACACTAGTTGTTATACCACTGTACAGTGCAAGCATATCAAAACCATTACTTCAAATCCATAGCTAATATGATAAGCAAAATTCGTCATTATGACTAAAAACATCAATCAACATTTCGTTCTCCCCGTAAGTAAAAGGGCAGGGTTTGCAGGACTCGAAAGGACAAAGAGTGACCGGGTTTTGTTTGCCTGATCAAGCATAAAGACGAAGGGAAAAGAAGAAATAGGAAGATAAGAAAAAGGAAAAAATTTAACCATGTGAGAAGGGAAAATTTAACAATAGTGAAATGCTTAAAAAAATAGGAGGAATACTAGGGGGAAGCGATAATCTTGAAATGGGTGAAAGGGAGAATAAGATAAATGAAATACTAGAAAAAAGGAAAAAATCTGGGAGTAAGGAAAATGAGGAAGTCGAGAAAATGAGGAATTGGGAAAATGTGAAAATAAAAAGCACCTTGTCCGGAGCGGCATGAAAGTTATTGATTGAACGCCTGCCGCCCCAAAACTCAAAAGCGCTCTCTCTCTCTCTCTCTCTCTCTCTCTCTCTCTCTCTCAGAAAATAAAATGAATTATTCTCTCTCTCTCTCTCTCTCTCTCTCTCTCTCTGAAAATAAAATGAATTATTCTCTCTCTCTCTCTCTCTCTCTCTCTCTCTGAAAATAAAAACTAATTATTCTCTCTCTCTCTCTCTCTCTCTCTCTCTCTCTCTCTCTGCGTCTAATCTTGAACTGTAAAATACCAAAGTGAGATATAGATTCGACGCGAGTCTTTCAATCAGTGGTATTGAGAGAAATCTACAGTAGATTCAAAAGGGCTTTATAGGTATTCCAAAATAGAAGAATATGCACATGCGAGTGAGTACATCCACGCACGTGTGCTATACAACATATACATGGATTAATAGTCTTCCGGAATTATATATCTTAAAACCTGTATAAAGATATTGCAAATGGAGAGCTTAAAAGCATGACTTTCCTTCACCTTAATCAAAGGAGAAACTAATGGGCCACTCAGTCAAGCGCAGACCATCTCCGCAGCAGTTTATTTCTCGACCTTGACCTTTGACTTTCATACACTCAAGTTTGAAGTCTCTGAGACAACGATGTGCAAAGTTATGGCTTATTACGTGAATTAGGTGTTTTGCTTGACCGTGGTCTTAACCTTACAAAATTTTTATCATTTACAGCTTTTTACATAAAAGTTAATCCTTGCAAGTTTCATTACTCTACGATTAAAATTGGGGCCAGGAGGCTGTTCACAAACAAACAAACAAACAGGGGCAAAAACATAACCTCCTTCCAACTTCGTTGGTTGGAGTAATAACTTTTCTACAGCGGCATAATACAGTCAACTCAACCAGGAACAGAATGAGAATGAATGTCCAGAATCAAAATTTCAATGACGATACGAAAAAAAACGAATAACTGCAAAGCACCTGTCATTTCCCTTTTTTATCTGAAAGTTCTTACATTAAAACATTTCCTAGCGAGCAGAAATAAAACCTTCTCTCTAAATGGATTTGGACTAGTACCGAGCAATATAGCTCTCAACTCAAAAGTTATGGACATTATTTATAAATAAATCCTGGTTCGTACTGTTCTTCCGCGTCACATTTATATTTCGCAGTACTACGGTAGTAGCATTAGTACATTCCAATACGCTTTATAATAAAATAAAGATTATCACTTATTACATACAGATAAAGGAAAACTAACCCTGATTTGTTGTTTCAGTTTCATAAAAGCGCAAAACCAAGTAAATCCCACCAGAGTACAAAGAGAGGAACATGTTTGACGACTGGATGTCGGTTCGTGAAATGGGTGTTTATCTGCAGTCTGTTTTTTTAAGAGCTGTTATGTGAGTAAATTCTGGCAGTTGCTTATTGAAAGTTATCCTGATTAACTTAAGTTCATGCTGGTCGCCATCCACAAAATATTGCAATCACCTTCCAGCAGAGGTTACAATTCAAATGGATTGGTTAAACACCAACCACCAGTGGGTACATTCACTACGCTTTAGCCAATCACCATCCACAAATGTCTCTGTCAATACACATCCACCATAGGTATAATTCAAATACAACGACCAATAAGATACAAGACAGATTTTTCAAAGATATCGACAGCAGATATTTACCATTAGGTCCAAAAAATAAATAGAATACTATATGAAATAAATTTATTTTAAATATGTTCATGCAACTGCATATTATTATTATTATTATTATTATTATTATTATTATTATTATTATTATTATTATAAGTTAAGCTTTAACCTTTGTTGGCAAAGCAAGATGGCTGCTATAAGCCCAAGGTCTTCAACAGAGAAAAATAGCCCAGTGAGGAAAGAAAACAAGGAAATAAACTACAAGAGAAGTAATAAACAATAAATATATATGTTAAAGAAAATATTAAATTAGACCTTTCATATTTAAATTATAAAAATTAAAAAAGCAAGAGGAAGAGAAATAAGATAGAACAGTGTGCCCGAGTGTAGCCACCAGCTACAGAACTCTTATCCAAGACAGCGGAAGGCCAAGGTGCAGAGGCTATGGCACTACCCAATACTAGAACACAATGGTTTGATTTTGGAGTGTCCTCGTAGAAGAGCTGCTTGTCATAGCTAAAGTCTCTTCTACCCCTACCAAGAGGAAAGTAGCCGCTAAACAATTACAGTGGAGTATTTAACCCCTTGAACGAAGAAGAAAGGTTGGGTAACCTCAGTGTTGTCAGGTGTACGAGGACAGAGGAGAATGTGGAAAGAGTAGGCCAGATTATTTGGTGTATGCGCAGGCAAAGACAAATTGAGCCGTAACCAGAGAGAGAGGGATCCAAAGTAATACTGTCTGGCCAGTGAAGGACCCAACAAATCTCTGGCGGTAGTATCTCAACGAGAGTCTGGTGCCCTGGCCAACCTATTTTATATATATATATATATATATATACACACACACACACATATATATATATATATATATACACTTGATTATATATCGTGTGACTACAATCACTGTTATTATGGCTGAGAAAGACACAAAATTTTGTTTAGTAAACTTGAAAACTCAAGAGAAATCCTGCAGGTTGGAACAACATCTGGTTCAAGTCATGTTAAAATATTAACCCCAAATTGTTCACTGGTACAGTAATTTCGCATTCTCTCTCTCTCTCTCTCTCTCTCTCTCTCTCTCTCTCTCTCTCTCTCTGAGAAAAGAATTTCGACCTGGCGTTCTCTCATCCGCGTCATCTCAAGACCCCATAAAAATGATTGCCAATTTCCGACAAAGAAGTCAGACCTAAAAGTAGATAATCAACTCACATCTGACGTACTGAGCTGGTTAAAAAACGCAAAAGCCACAACGCTCTGATAAATTTCTTGCTTCAAAATAAGAGATTAGAATGTCTTCTGTGCAAAAATAAAAGGTGCATGCACGCTCGTCAAATATCATCAAGAAAATCTTTAACTTTCAAGATTTGCAACATTCGTTGTTTAATATAATCGTATTGGATTATGTGCATCTATCCTCATAGACTGAAATCAAATGAACTGGTGCAATTTTCCCCTTTGCCTAATCTGCAACATTCCAATTTCCTATACAGGAACCTCCTTTATCCTGATATCCTGCTTCACAGATCCGTGGAATCCAGTCGAATCCCTCCAACTCCCTCGACTTAGATCTGAGACTCAATAGGCGTGTAATTCAGGTCTACGCCTTACTAGTCTTTTGTGGCTTGGTTTCCCATTACCATTATACAAAATCAAACTAGAGGGACACCCAGTAAAGCGCAGACCTCCGCCAGGGTAGATTAAATCTCGATCTTTTGCTCGAAATTGACCTTTGAGCTAAGACTGTCAAAATTGAATCACTCCCAAGTCTCACCCTAACATTTAATCCTCGAAAGCTTCACTACTCTATGAGTAAAATTGTAGCCAGGAAGTTGTTCACACACAAATAGACAAACAGGAGCGAAAACATAACCTCCTCCCAACTTCGTTGGCGGAGGTAATTAACAATAACAGCAAGAAGACGATGTTATTGCACTGCAACAGGGCAGAGATATCTAAGGACTACCTTTCACAAATCAATAGTTTATTTAGATAACAAACTTAATCCCAAGAAGGCTCTCTCTCTCTCTCTCTCTCTCTCTCTCTCTCTCTCTCTCACATATCAAAAGTTTACTTAGAACACAAACTTAATCCAAAAAAGGCTCTCTCTCTCTCTCTCTCTCTCTCTCTCTCTCTCTCTCTATGATACAAGACACACGATCTCACTTCAGCAACAGGGTCTGTATTTGTGTGGGAGCGTTTCCTTGAACTAATTATAAACTCGCATTAAACTGTCTCCCTGAATTTGCAAGCAGATCCTGCCACAAATCTTAGGTCCATATTCAAGAACACTATTATCATTCATATGATTATATCACGTCAGCATCC
>NC_090754.1:74203152-74225652 GCF_036898095.1 Palaemon carinicauda
GCCAACCGGAAGTTGCTGCATTACATGACTAAAGGGGCACTCAGTTGAGAGCATGCCTTCGCCACACCAAGCACTCTTATTTTGCTCTTACCTCCACAGCGTACTTTCACTTCCATGTACTTTCTTCAAAATCTAATGGATTTCTCCTTGGGTCATATCCTACATGTTCGAATTGGTTCAGTAGTTATTGCATAATGTTGTTCACAAACAAAAAATAAACTAACAAAATATTTACCATATACCAATGCTATTATTTTCAAAGTATTGCTGCGTACTTGTACTCTGATGTACTTTATCCAAAATGTTACAAATTCATCCTTGGGTCATACCAAACATGATTACCAAGTTTGGTCAAAATCCGTACAGTAGTTTTTGTGTAAAGTTGCTCACAAAAACAAAAACAAAATAACCTAAGAGACACACGTGGGTGAATACATACCCTTCGCAAACTCTTCGATTTTGGGGAGGGCAAATACATCAGAAACCATGTACAACACCATTTGAGTACTTGAGATGATAAATTACAAGTGAGTAATAAAATGTTTTCGATATTTTTGGAATATAAGACCTCAAATTTGATAGGAATATGTGATAACATATGCTCTTTTATTGATTTCGGAAATCATTAGTATTACTATTACTAGCCAAGCTACAACTCTAGTTGGAAAAGCACAATGCTACAAGCACAAGGATTCTGAAAAGCAGCCCAGTGCGGAAAGAAAATAAAAAAAAAACCGGATAAACTATAAATCACATATAATAAAAATAATATAAATTATATTTTGATCAATAACAGCGTTAAAATAGTTCATGCGTATATTGAGAATAAAAATAAACTTTTGTCAACCTGTCTAATGCCTTTGCAATACGTAGATTATGAAGTTTAACCGATTCTACCTCCAGATTAAGATCATCCCACAATCTGATCATAAACTAAATTAAACCTCTAGAATACAATGTAGAGCCGAGTCTTATGATGGAGAGTGCATGAATCATACCCAGCACTATGTACAAGACGGTACAGTCTGGGAAAAGGATTGTCAGAATTAGGAACAATCTTTTGCAACGTATGAAAATAACTAAATGAACGACACTCCCAGATTGATATTCAGATCAAGGAAAAAGGATTTAACAGAACGCAAGTCTTTGCCCAACAAATTAAGACGGGAGTCAGCAGCTAGAGACCAGACAGAAGAACAATACTCACAGCAAGGTTGAATGAAAGGATTAAAATATTCCCTAAGAGTAAACTGATCACCGAAATCTTGAAAAAAAAAAAAATTTCTCAAAATACCAATTTTGTGCAATTGAAGAGAAAAAATAGAGCAGATGTATTTCTGAAAATACACTTATAACCAAGAATCACGCCTGAAATTTTAGATGATTTGTATTAAGTACAAGAAACTGTCAATGAAGAGAAATGCCCTTGACCTGCTTGCTTTCTTAAGGTTCAACTTCATCCCCCTTGCACTAATTTTAACTAGTTTCTATTGAAAAGTTCATCAACAAGCTTAAATTCAGGAGATGAATTTGAAGCATAGCGTAGCATCCTCCATATATACAACAAACTTGTTTTCTAAGCCAAAATACATATCTTGCGTGTATATATGGAAAGTAATGGACCGAGAACACTACCCTGAGGAACGCCACATATTACATGCATTAGTCATTACGGTGTCCACCAACAACAACGCTCTGCAATAGACTGCTTAAAAATTAATTAATTGGACTTTTGGAAATTGGGTGGCAATCAGCGGTCGAGAGCTACCATAAACACAATTACCCAATGGAGTAATATCAACAATTTTCCAAAAATTGAGAAAAAAAAATCCTCCTAACTTGCAAAAGATAATATATACCTTAAGAACTAAGAAAATAGCTATTTAAACAAAAAGTACCAGTAGGATCTACACTTCCATAAGCAACAAAGTTCAGTAAGTGTTTTAAATTCATGGCACCGAGAAGATAAATTAGTTAGTTTAGGTTCAGGAAAACAGGAATGAGGAAGTCTCTCTCATTACTCTACTTACTGTCAAACACATCAGCCAAAACAGTTACCTTTTCCATTGGGCAGTGAATGAGAGTAGTTTGGTTTAATCTACACCTAATAGTGCAGATTAGGTAACCTATAATTTATGTTCAAGTGGTGTACCAGAAACTGTTTCTTATATGGCCAAATTGTATTTAATTCCAGTTGAAGAATAATCTCTTTGCGCAACAGCTCTTAGCTGAGTAGTAGAGTTATTCCATGTCAAATCTTATTTTACCGAGGATGATAAACCTCCTGTTTCTCCAAATCAACACATCCATAAATAGAACGGGCACTCGGTAGAGCGCATACCTTCGCCTACATCATATTGTAAAAAACAAGACCAGCAATTGAATTATGCTCCTTTTGAGCACTAGTTTAGTGCAAATCAGATAAAAATTGGGCACAATATGGCAAAAGTAGTTTTTGACCTTTGCGTGTCCTTGTCCTTGACTTTTGACCCAATTACCCCCAAAATCTTATCAAAATATCCTTGGATTATGGCCTATCAACCCCAAATTTCATGAGATTTGGTTGAATAGTTCCCGAGTTCTGTGAATCACAAACACACACAGACAGACAAACCGCTTATCGAAACATAACCTGCTGGCGAAGATAATCATCACTAAAACAGGGTTTGTCACTGATTCAGCGCTTTAACAAACAAAAAGGAAGAATCCTGTCAATTATGTTGACCAAATTTTTATTCATGAGAATAACAGACTCAACCCTTTCATACAACTGTGACTAATTCAGTGACTGATTCGAATGCGAAAGATCACTTGAAATGCCATCCCAGTCTACTTGAGATTTCATATATATCTTACGAGAGTATGGCATATTAGGAACAGGCTACTCAAGTCTTAATTACTAACGAAACCAAGGTATGGTCAAACCTCCCAGCCGGAGGACCGAATCAATATTACTAGGTTCAAGTAATTACCAGACTTAGGCAGGTAAATTTGATCCGTTCTTAATCATCTGTAAATAATAAATGACAAATAAACAGGAGAATGGCTCCGATTAGCCTTAAAAAAAGAAGCCTATTTTTGTTCATACATCAAATCAGTCTGAAAAATATAAAAACTACCTTCTTTCACTTTGAAATTAACAGGTCACGATGAAACCATATAATTTTAGTGATCGTTTTCAGTCTTCGTGAAACAAATATATCACAATAAAATAGAAACATATAAGAGTATTTAAAATCCTTTTAAATTTGACATCGAAAATAGGTTACCTACAACCCTTTTTGTTGTATGAAAGTGAGTGCCGAAAGTACGTTGGCCTTTACCGTAATTTTAAAATTATGCATCGCAATTTAACCAAAAATTGTGCGAACTCGTTTATATGTTCTCTAGTCTTTGGTAGTGCCATAGTCTCTGTAAAATGGTCTTCCCCTGTCTTGGGTAAAAGTTCTCTTGCTTAAGAGTACACTGGGGCACATATTCTATCTTATTTCTCTTCCTCTTGTTTTGTTGAAGTTTTCATATTTTATTTTTATCTTCCCGGAGAGTTCCATCCTGTTCGTAATACTAAGTATGCAGTTAATTTTGCTAGTCAGGCCTTCATCATGAGGCTCAATACTAAACAATATTCTAAAATTTTTATTCCAGCTAAGACCAAGCTGTGGAATGATCTTCCTAATAGGATAGTTGAATCAGCAGAACTTCAAAAGTTCAAACTCGCAGCAAATGTTTTCATGATGAACATGTTCACATAAGTCCTTTTATAGTTTATATACCAAATATATGTTTTAACGTTGTTAATGTTTTTAAAATATTTTATTTCAATTTTCATTACTTGTATCGTTTACTTATTTCTTTATTTCCTTTCCTCACTGGATTATTTTTCCCTGTTGGAGCCCTTGGGCTTATAGCAACTGGCTTTTCCAGCTAGGGTTGTAGCTTGGCTAATCATAATAATAATAATAATAATAATAATAATAATATTTTATTGTTGTTACTGTTCTTAAAAGTATCTTATTTTTCCTTGTTTCCTTTTCTCACTGGGCTAATTTCCTCGTTGGAGCCGCTGACTTGTAGCTTAGATAATAATAATAATAATAATAATAATAATAATAATAATAATAATAATAATCATCATCATCATCTAATAATAATAATAATAATAATAATAATCATCATCATCATCTACAGTATGCCTTCGTAAATCGATATTCTAAACTAAACGATTCCTTTAAAAGTTAAACAGTTCTGGAAACCATTTACCATCCCATGCGTGTTTAAAACCATCCATTCATAGGCTACTGAAAGATCAAAAGTGCAATTACATAGCAAATAAACTACAAAAAAAAAAAAATTATAAACAAAAGTTTGAACATCTCGTTCAATATATGGCTTACTGTTAGCGTTCTTTAGTTATTACAGACAAAATAACACACTTTTAAGCGTTGAGATTTACATGTAATTTAGTTTCCGTTCTAAAGAGGAAACCTTTTTACTGCAAGTGGAAAAACTTGAATTACTTCTAGTTCATGAGTTACAGCTGTACAGATAGCCTCCCGTGACTGTTGGGCCTAAGCAATTTTACTCGATTCTTGTCAAGATCATTTCCTTATCAAACGTAGAGAAATTACTGGATAAGTAGAAGACTATTAGCTGAATGACAGGACGATTCCCCGTAAAGAGAAGCTCAATCATTCTGGGGAAGTTTATCTCTACATAGGAAATTAACTATATTACAGAGAGAGAGAGAGAGAGAGAGAGAGAGAGAGAGAGAGAGAGAGAGAGAGACGCATTCCACATGAAGCAGGTTTATTGTATATTTTGGGAAATGTGAAGGATATTTTTTGGAGAATATCTTCCTTGTTATTTAAAGTTGTAGTTTCACTTAAGGTAATTGCTTTTCTTCATCTCTTCATGGTCATCAAACGTATTTCTTCTTCAAGATTTTTCAAGAAAGTAAATCTTTGACAAATGAAAAATAATAATAACATTACTAAACTAGAGGGGCACTCAGTAGAGTGCAGACCTCTGCCGCAGCAGCTCATTTCTCGACCTTAACCTTTCACTTTGAACTTCCAAAATTTAATAATTTCCCGCTTTTTATATAATAGTTAATCCCTGCAAGTTTCATTACTTTACGATTAAAATTGTGTCCAGGAAGCTGTTTACAAACAAACACACACGCGCACAAATTACAAACACACAAACAGGGACGAAAACATAACCTCCTTCCAGATTCGTTGGCAGAGGTAATGAAAGTATATCCGAGTTAAATATCTCATTAATACGCATACACCATAACACTAATAATAAAAATAAAAAAACTCCATGGCATTTTTTATAACGTTACCACTCGTTTCAAAATAAAAGCTCGCCACTCTTTTCAAATTTCTTCTTTTTCCTAATTAAATGGGTAAACTGAACCACTCGGAAGTACGTCTCAAAATAATTAGAAAACTACTTAAGGGATGTAGAGAATACTTAATTTCACCCACGCTAATGGAGACTATCTTATGTTCTGGGATTCAGGGAATCCAAAATGGTTTCTCGACACGAGCACTTTAGTAACTAAATCTTTCAATGGTGGTAAGAATTTATATTTTATATGGCATAGTTCTCGTATATTTTCAATTTTATAAAATTAAAAAAAAAAAATTATTTCCACCGTAAGCCTTGAAATTCGAGATAGGGAATCATTTAGTATATCTTCACTGAGATGGAAATGCAAACCCACTAATGGTAAAACAAAAAATCGTCATATATAATAAAATGGTCCTTTTAATAAAATCACATTTGATAAAAAAAATTCAGAAACTGACAAGCAATGGTTTAAAGAAAAGCTTGGTGTGGTGTCAAGAGAGTTCAGAGTGTCTGTTTGTTCTAAGAAGTCATAAAAGACAAATTGTTGGGTACATGAAATGTAACTTTTGCTTTTACTATCTTACAGAAAAATAAAAAAATTAACATTTGGCAAAATTATCAGTCTAAAAATTTAAGAAATTTGCGCCAAAGGGTTTGGCGATGAGGCAGAGAATGCATTCAACATTCACAAACTTATGGTTTGTGGAGGCCTATGTAGTAACATCCTTGACTGGTGATTGCCACACTGGGGTTCATATTCCGCTCAAACTAGTTAGTTCCTTTAGTGGCTGCAACCTCACCATCCTTGTGAGCTAAGGTGGTGGGGGGTTGTGGGAGCCTATAGGTCTTCCTGCTATCAAGAACTGTTCTCGGGAATGAAATGAAGGACAAATCCAATTTATCTCGATCTCATCAGCAGCCATTGCCTGGCCCTCTCTGGTCCCAGCTAGGATGGAGAGGGGGGTTGGGTACTGATCATATGTATATATGGTCAGTCTCTAGGGCACTGTCCTACTTGCTAGGGCAATGTCACAGTTCCTTGCCTCCAACAGTTATGAGCGGCCTTTAAACCTTTAAAACGATTAAACTCTTCAACAATCAAAATACGGCCCAAAGCTGGACAAATTGGCTTGTTAAAAGTAACGGGAAATTTGTCCCTATTAGACCCTACAGCAACCTTACCCTGAAGATATACCATGACTTTCAAATGACTATGTACATCAGTAACTGATGATCTAATTTTTATACCGATAAGCCTGTAGCTGGCTTCCAAAAATCCTATTAGTTTTCCATTTAAATAAAAAGTAATTTTCTGCCAATTATCATCACCATCATCGTAGCAATAGCGTGTGATGTTAATACAACAACAAATACAGCCGTTTTTAGTCCACTGCTGGACAAAGGCCTCAGACATGTCCCTAGTCATGTTGGGAGTTTGGCCATTTTCATCTCAAAACTGGTCAACTGCGGATTGGTGATGGTGGGAGATTTTCGTCTGATCGCTCTCAGCAAATCAACCTAGCATGGAAAGCCCTGACCACTACAGCTTTGCTGATCACGGCAATACACAAACCCTTCACCGCGATAAGGTATCATTACTTCCTCAAAGCTCCATTTACTCATTTACTTATCTCTTACATCTCTACCCAGTAAGTTTGGATATTCCAACTTTTCTGGTCCCTAGATGAGACCAGCTGACACTATCAAGAACTGTAGTCGGGAATGGAGTGAAGGACAAATTTAATTTATCTCGATCTCATTTACATAAGGGTCTTGCATAATCAGCCTTAAGGTACCATCTCAAATTCTATTCTCCCATCTGACTATCAACATTCTTCTTGAAGCTTTACTCTCTCATCAACAAAAATCTTTAAGATGGTTAAATCCTAACATTAACTAGCACGATGATTCATGTCCATATAGGAATAAACATCGCATTACACTAAATTATAACTTTCCTTCCGCAATCAGCTTCCGTATATTTGATTTCCAAATCTTAATTAGCAAACCCATTGTTTGATTAGCATAAATTAAATTCAAACTCAGCAGTGTTATTTCGCACATTTGTACATATTAGATCCCCATTATTACTCATTAACTAAATTATCTCTTTATCGATATGTGATGCATTATATCAAGTAAGCTTTGTAAATCTCGTGGTGCTCTGTACCTTGACCTTTGACATTAACATGTATTAATTGGCGTTGGTTTTCATACACTTAAATATGAACCAAGTTTGAAGTCTCTATAACAACGATGTCCAACCTTATGTCTGATTACGTGATAGGGACATTTTACTTGACCGAGACCTTGACCTTCCGAAATTTATTTATTTCCAGCTTTTTACATGAAATTTAATCTCTGTAAGATTCATTACTCTACGATTAAAATTGTGGCCAGGAAGCTGTTCACAAACACACATACACACACACAAACAAACACACAGACAGGGGCGAAAACATAATATCCTTGCAACTTTGTTGGCGGAGGTAAAATGAAGGGCTAACATTACCCTGTAGTGTCCCATCAGTTACTGCAAATTCACTTGGCAAGAATCCATCAACGTTAAACTTGCATCTACTTCGTTCGTGGACAGTTTCAATTTGTTTTCCATAGTCAACGAGAACACCTCTGTGACGTCAAACCTTACATATCACTGTGCAGTTGACGATGCCAATTACCTACTCATCATCAAAGTAATCCATCGGATAGATTTTTTAAATTCATTACAATCATATGAATTCAATACAATAGGTCTTAGGGAAATACTTGAACTCCAGCTCGCAAATTATTTTCAGCATTTCAAAACATTCGCCTCTCTATTATTTAGCATTGAAGGAGGCCATTTACATATAGCAAACCTAAACGTTTAAAGGTCACTTATGAATAGCAGGGGCAAGGACAGTAACATTACCCTATCAAGCAGGACTATGCCCTAAAGACTGACCATATATACATATGATCAGCGCACAATTCCTCTCTCCATTAAGCTTGGGCCAAGGAGGGCCAGGCAATGGCTGCTGATGACCCAACAGTAAGACCTATAGGCTCCTCCAAAACCCCCATCCTTAGCTCACAAGAATGGTGAGGTTGCATCGACCAAAGGAACTAACGAGTTTGAGCGGGACTCGAACCCCAGTATGGCGTTCACCAGTCAGGAACGTTACCACATCGGCCACAACAACCCTAACCAAAGACAATAACCACTCCTGTGGACTCTTAGTTTTAACCAGTTATCCGACCGACAATGAGTATTTTTACGCAAAAAAACATGACAACAGTATTTTACTGTTAATAGAAAGGTTCTTCTTATCCTTTAAAAGAGTTATCAAGTTACTTTTCAAAGAAAGTGTTTAATTTTACATGATATTAAGAGAACATTTATGGACACGCGCGCGCACACAATATATGCATGTGTATATATCATGAAAAAATATTATCTAGCTTTGTTTCACATGAACAATAAAATATCGATTCCTTCACTCATAATGGATTATTTTCCTCAAGAACAATATCATACCTAACTACGTATCTGAAGATAATCCTATACCTATTCCCCTTTGTGAATAATCCCCTAATTCATTGGTACATTAAGGATATTGTTTGCAGTATAATAACAATTACGAAGACCGCTTAACGTTTTCGCCCTTTGGGGAAAGTCGTAGGGTCTACTCTTGAATAATCAGTATCTTTAACGATACCTTATTGTGGCCTATGTGGTAACGTCCCTGACTGGTGATCGCCTGAATGGTGTTCGCGTTCCGCTCAAACTCGTTATTTCCTTTAGCAGCTGCAACCTCACCATCCTCATGGGCTAAGACTATAAGTCTACCTGCTGAGTCCTCAGCAGCCATTGCCTGGCCCTCCCTGGTCCCAGCTTGAATAGAGAGGGGGTTTGGGCGTTCATATGTAATACGGTCAGTCTCTAAGGCAATGTAACTGGCCCTTGCTGCTGCCATTCAGGATCGGCCTTTAAACCTTTATCGTTTTCGTCAAGAATAAAACTCTGACATTATTGCTTTTAAGTAAGTCACTGCTATATTTTTTTTTTCATTATTAACAATGATCTAATACTTTCGGACTTAAGAACTCTCTTTAACTAATTATTCTTAACTCATCCACCCAGTAGATGAACTATTTACGTTTTTTCCTAATACTTTGAACTTTCCAATTTCCCTTGATATTAGAGAAATCCTTCGGTAAAAGATTCAGTGGAGTGGGATATGATTCCATGTCCTCTGTCATGACCCCAGATATGGGCCCTAAGCTGACCTTGACCTCCACAGACATTCCAATAACTTAAATAAACACGCAAACCTACAAATATAAGAGTAAATGTTAATAAAGGCATTCTTTATTCGAAATGCTACGATAAATTTTCGTATTGGTCGATAAAGATAACTAACAATAACAAAAAAAAAAAGAGATCTCACTTCAAAAAAAATGTAATGTTCTTACTCTGAAAGCGTACCATTTGGCTTACTAGTATTTTCATCTAGAATAATGGTACATTTTCTTGCCCTTAAAAGAAAAAATACGGTGTTATTCAAGCGTGAGACCAATTACCTCCGCTTCTAAGAGGACACTCTGAGTTAATCTATTTATCAAGAGCACTATTAACATTGTCTTGCTTTATATCACATTACTGATGAAGTCTTGAATTCCTTACGTACAATGGCTTGTTTTTAATTAACGAACAAATTTACGTTGCAAATATGTACATAAAAATCCTCTTGGCCCATTCAAGATAATAAACGATTGTCCATTTCTTTGGAATTCTATTTTTTCGATTTGTAGAATATAGCCCATATGGCCCAGCGCTAGGACCTGGGAGGCCATTTAGCGCCCAAATGCCACTGGGGGAAACTCCTCCAGTTACAATATGAAATAAAAGTTGAAAGACTGAAAAGCAAGATGAAAGAAATTCACCAGGAACGAAGGTAAAGAAGACAAAAAAAATTACAACGAAATAAGTGAATGAGGCTAAGGACCAAAGGGTACCAAGACCCATTAATAATGCACACTTCGAAATTCTTTTGGAAAGTCTTGAATATCATTTTACGAATATCGTCTAATCCTTACAATCTTTTGGGAAAATCAGAAGGGATATTTTTCAAAAGTAAGAACGTGCCAACATTCCTTGCGCAATAAGAATTTCTCTGGAAGTTAATTCCGTTAGCAATGAAATCTTTAACATTTCCCTCAGCCACGCCCACCCACCTCCCATTTTTTCACGGAAATTCTTGAAGACTTCTTCAATAATAGTAAGGTAAAGTAAAAATAAAATATATTCCCCAACTTTAGAAATAAATTTTATCAAATACTTTCAAAATTATCCTGATGATCAAACTCTTAAAGAATCCGCATTCAGTCTAATTTTCAATGATGGTGTCAGTTCGGATCACGAAATAAAATCTGTAAATTAGTGTAATCTTCTCCAAGCCGAAAGATAAGCATTAGTTGTAGTAAATAAATAGAAAATGAGTACAAAGCTGGAAAATAATCGTTAGCTGTTGTAAAGCAGATAAGAGTGAATAGATACAAGTTATAAAACTCAATATGAAAATACTGTAGCCCTTCGCGTGATATCATCTCATTGTTCGAATAATTTTGAATTGGATCATAACTCAGTATCGATAAAGTTGTCAAATTAAATGATGGTTGAAATAGAACCTTAAATTAACTATTGTTAATTATTTTTAATTGTAATTTGACATTTTGATAGATAAAATAACTACAAGGGAATTTAAAATCCACTTTAGGTCTTCCTATACAAAGGTCACAGTGTAATTTATTTCAAGTCTAACCATAAATTGGTTCATGAAATAGTAATCGAGAGAGAGAGAGAGAGAGAGAGAGAGAGAGAGAGAGAGAGAGAGAGAGAGAGAGAGAGAGAGAGAGAGAGAGAGAGTTCAATTACTTGTTCAATTCCGATTTTTTTTTAATTAACTTATTCTGTTCATAATATTTACAAAGATGTACAATATGTTTAGTTTCTCTGCAATAAACTGCATGTAACCTAACCACAACACGAGGAATTGTCATATAACATATGACAGCTATGTGACTGTAGTAGTATTTTCATTTGATAAAATTAATTTATTTCAAGTCTAACCATAAATTGGTTCATGAAATAATAATCGAGAGAGAGAGAGAGAGAGAGAGAGAGAGAGAGAGAGAGAGAGAGAGAGAGAGAGAGAGAGAGAGAGAGAGAGAGAGAGACCATTCGCAAATGAAGGATGTTGGAAACAAATACAATCGAAAATTAGCTTTCAGTGTCAAGTTACGGGGAAATATTTTTCGAATGCCAACATGTTGGACATAATGGAATGGACAATATGACATGGATATTGCATGTTTTAATGGAGTCGATATGCTATACAAATATTGAACACTGTAAGCACAGATGAACGGTTCAAGCTGAACATACCATGACTTCATGGCAGGAAGTCATGAGCCACACTGACGCTACATTGACATAGAAGGAAATTCAAAATCTTTCGAAAAAATTGACTTCTTGAATATACCAAAATCTAAGACTGTATTATTGTTCATTAACTAAAATCTTCAAAATATGCAACATTGACAAAAGAAGGGCAAGACATACATAAAGTAACATGATTGGACCAGAGAAAAGTTACGCACCGAACCGAAACATGAATTAAAATACCTTAATTCTTTCTTATACAGGGGTCAATGGAATCTAACACTCAAAGAATACCACTGTTACACAATTTAAAATTAACACGTGGATATATATATTGCGTTTCTGCATATAGATTATTCTTGCGTAAACAAATTAAACCTCAAAGATGAGGGGGTACTCAGTAAAGAGCATGCCTTCACCACCCCAAGCAGTAATAATTTGATCCAAACTCCAATGTCTTAACGCCACTGCGTATTTGTACTTAGGTATATTTTCTTCAAAATATTATGAATTTGTTCTTGAGATATTATCTTAGTAGTTTTGCAAAATGTTCTTCACAAACAAAAAATAAACTAAAAAATATTTGCCATTTACTCAACATTGCGACTATTTTCAAAGTACTGCTGCGTACTTGTACTTTGAAGTACTTTATCTTAAATATTAGATTCATCCTTGGGTCATACCAACATGACAACCAAGTTTGGTCCAAATCGGTGCATAAGTTTTTGTGTAAAGCTGCTTTCAAACAAACAAACAATCAAACTAAAAAACAGAAGGGTGAATTTGATTCTGACGAAGGCAATGAATACAGCTCCAAAAACACGGTTTACACTTCAGTTAAGAACTGGAGGAGCAAATCTATAAACGCTGATATCCAAAGTCAACTTCCTTAGCAAGGTCAAGTGTAAATGAAAATTTATCAAGCCCATTTTGAACTGAATATGATGTACTTTGCAATCACAGCTACATCTATGTAAAGATACGATCTATTATCTGAGTTCGTATTATTCAAATACCCTGTGGTAAGATCTTAAATTTTTATTCAACAACAAATTTCTGGGGCATAATGAAATCTAACGAAAGTAAAAATGAACTGAATATGATGCACTTAGTAATCACAGCTGCATATATGTAAAGATACGGTCCATTATCTAATTTCGTATTAATCAAATAGCCCGCGGGAAGATCTTAAATCTTTATCCAACAACAAATTTCTGGGGCATAATGAAAACTAACGGAAATAAATATAGAACATTTTTGTAAAAAAAAAAAAAAAAAAAAAAAAATTACACACACATATATATATATATATATATATATATATATATATATATATATATATATATATATACATACATATATATACATACATATATATACATATATATATATATATATATATATATATATATATATATACATATATATATATATATATATATATATATATATATATATATATATATATATATATATATATATATATATATAATATAATAATGATAATAATAATAATAATAACCGAAGTATATATTTTACAAATGCCTTATGTACCCAGTTTTCATACGAACACCCCCCCCCCCCCACATTTTAATTGCAGGAACAATTATCTCATATTTTTTAGAACATTTAATCGTTTTAATGAAGAAGTTGGAATTATAACAAATTTACCGTATTTGGGTAAATACTGATTATTTTGGGGTTTCATTGACGGCCTAGATTTTTAATATATTCTAATATTTAAGTTAAGATTTCTATTAATTTTGTAAAAAAAAAAAAATAATAATAATAAAACATAAGCACAAACACACATACATAAAACTAATAATTTAGTAAAAAAAAAACAAACAATTAAGCACATACACACAAACACACATACATACATGGTATATATATATATATATATATATATATATATATATATATATATATATATATATATATATATATACATATGTGTGTGCGCGCGCGTGCGTGTGCGTGTCACACACACACAGATGTACATGTAATGAAAAAATATATATATACGGTATTTGTGACACTCTTCATTACACCTCCTAGTCATACGGAAGCCACATATTTTCAATACAGAAACACACAGATTACTTTTTTTCGAGAACATTACTACCAAATTCACTTTAACCCTAATCTTCATTGCCGACTCACTTCTAAATCCACCAACCCTCCACTAATCATCATTTACTTTTTTTATATATTCCAAGTTCATCTCATTAAGCAGAATCTTCTTTCCCTACCAATATTGCCTAACTCTATCTACCCCGGCCAAGGAAGTTCATCGACGCTATGAGGAGGTCAATTGCTAAAAGGGTTCGCCGAATCAAGAAATTTCCCTTTTAATATGACGAGTGAGTGGTCTGGCAATGCCATGGCTAAACGTGATAAGCTTGTCGATGGCGATAAATTTGAATTCTAAAAACAACAACTCCTCCTCCTCCTCCTCCTCCTCCTCCTCCTCCTCCTCCTCCTCCTCCTCCTCCTCCTCCTCCTCCTTATTATTATTATTATTATTATTATTATTATTATTAGTAGTAGTAGTAGTAGTAGTAGTAGTAGTAGTAGTAGTTTTATTACTTGCTAAGCTACAACCCTAGTTGGAAAATCAACATGCTTTAAGCCAAAGGGCTCCAACAGTGAAAAATGGCTAGTGAAGACAGGAAATAAGATAATAACTAAACTACAAGAGAAGCAATGAACAACATAAAATATTTCAAGAACAGTAACAACATTAGAATAAATCTTTCATATATAAACTATAAAAAAGTTTAAAAAACAAGAGGAAGAGAAATAAGATAGAATAGTGTGCCCGAGTGTACCCTCAACCAAGAGAATTCTAACCAAGAAAAGTGGAAGACCATGTTACAGAGGTTATGTCACTACCTAAAACTAATGAACAACGGTTTGATTTTGCATTTATCTTCACTTTGCTTCGCTGCATCAGAAAAATAACAAGCGAAGGAAAACAGGAAAATATTTAAATGACACATGTAAAGTAAATTTGTTAATAAATGCACAGAGCCTGATGAGAAGTCAATGATATTAAATGGAATATTATAAGCATTCTAATGGACACTACACTTAGTAATCGACCTTGATCTTGACCTTTGGCCTAAACATGTATTAATTGGCGTGGATTTTTTTTACACTCAAATATGAACCAAGTTTGAGCCGTGGTAACAACGATGTCCGAACTTAAGGCTGATTACGTGAATTGGACATTTTGCTTTGACCTTATCCTTCCAAAATTTCATAATTTCCAGCTTTTTACATAACAGTTAATCCATGCAAGTTTCATTTCTCTAAGATTAAAATTGTGACCAGGAAACTGTTCACAAACAAACACAGACAGGGGCAATAACATAACCTCCTTCCAACTTCGTTGTCGGAGGTAAAAATAAAGTAACAAGAAGGAACCTCTGTTAAAAGAATAAGACAAGATCTACAGGTTTCATAAAAAGAATAACTAATCCAGATCCCACTATTAAACACCCCCAAAAAGGTAATGTTTCCTTCTATTTGCTTCGTAAAATCTGCTATCAAATTCACCGAATTGACTTCGAATGTTCAATTTCATTAAATGCTGTAGTCTCGCTTCTTCTATGAAGCAAGTTTGTATCTTTCCTGAGTTTGGTTAAATATGTTCAACTTTACTGCTCTCTCTCTCTCTCTCTCTCTCTCTCTCTCTCTCTCTCTCTCTCTCTCTCTCGGCCAAATCAGTTTTGCCAGTGTCCAATTTCATCAACTTACTTCCACGTTCCCAACACCTTTCGTTAAAAATGTCATATTGACAAAAAATAAACTAAAGGAAACAAAGATTATATTCATAAAGGAAAAATTGAAAAAAAAAATGCCTTTCATGCAATGATACTGAAGGAAGACTGCATTCTCCCTCATATAGTACTAATTTTTTTTTTAATAAGGCAACTTCACCCCCAACAACATACAGTAAAACTTTTAGGTCACCTCACCCCCAACAACATACATAAAAAACCGATGTTATAAACACCGCAAAGACCCTTTTTCTTTAGTCCTTAAATCTCAAGGGTAAACAAAGTTCCGGACTAGACTTGATGTAGCAATTACATTTATTCAGCCTCTCCTATTTTATTAGAAGTTTACTTATGTTGCTCTATATCATCTTTCTTCTTTTAAACTAAAGTATCTTTTTCAGAAGATTTCAATTCCTTCACATCTGTATTTTGTAAATAAATGTACTCTCTCTCTCTCTCTCTCTGCAGAGTAGAATTAATCCAATAAGTGATTCAAAATATCAATCATTATCTGGTACTTTGTAGCATACAAATTTCTTCATTAAATTTCCTCATCAAATTTCTTTTCCTAAGCTGAATTAATTTCCAACATATGCTTTTCCAAATTACGAATAAGTTGATTTATATTTTTCCTTGATTGCAAAAAAGCTAATGAATGAAAACAATATCCCCTTTATATATTATTTAATAAAACAATAGCACTAACTCACTTCTTACTACCGTTGCACCTTCCTTCTCCCTCTATTCTTATTCTCTTCCCCTTTCTAAGCGATACCATTAATATGATTATAAAATTATGCCTCATTACTGACGCCAGGGTGCTTGTCCTCTTAACGCAATTAACGCAAATCATAATTTTGGAAATATATATTCAGGGCCAGGGTGGGCAACGCCTGGACCTGGGCGATTAAATTTTAAAGGAGATAATAGGAATTATACCACTTTTAATTATCGTGTTTTTCCAGAGTCCTTAATTGATTTCACAATCAGTCACCCGTTTGCTATCAATGATTGAAGCGTCTATTTTGTGAGCTTTCGATGATGATGATGATGATGATGATAGAGAGAGAGAGAGAGAGAGAGAGAGAGAGAGAGAGAGAGAGAGAGAGAGAGAGAGAGAGAGAGAGAGAGAGGAAAAAAAATTTTAAATGATAAAATATAACAAATTTGTCCCATTTTCTTTTATATACTATATTTCTGTTTCTATAAGCACTTATTAGTAACCTCTACTAGTAAAAACCGAGAAGTAACGAAAGACGGCACATCAAATAGCACATTTTGTCGCCACCAAAGTACGCTTGGTGCAAAAAGAAAAAGAAAGACATAGAGATGAATTTCTATGAAGAACTTCATTCTTTTTTAACTCGGTTAAACAGGATTGGGTCTATAAACACAAGCTAAAAACTCCCAGTGATATAATAAAGGAAGGTAGAACCAATGGCAAAAAAAAATAATAAAAAATAAAGAAATAAAAATAAAAATTAAAAATAAAAACCAAACTCCAAACGAGTTCGATGTTAACAGATCATCCATTGCTACAATTGAAATCATATTTCAAACACAAAATATTCCATGAATTTGATAATGGGATAAAAATACTCAATAAAATTCATTTGAAGAACATTAAAAACTCACTAAAACTACAGAAGACAAGTGTTTCAGGAATAACTAGACATGCTCCTCAATCTTGCCAAAGCAATTACCCAAAAGACGTCTGTCTGTCTGTCATCATAAAACACCAAATTAACTTAAGTTCATCATCATCATCATGTATTATATACATAGATACATAGTTATGTGTATGTGTGTATATATATATATATATATCTATACATAAATACACATATATATATATATATATATATATACTATATATATATATATATATATATATATATATATATATATATGTGTGTGTGTGTATGTATGTGTGTGTGTAATGCTGGGGTCAGATGTTTGTATAAATATAAGATCATTTCCCCTTCATTATAAAGATGGGTAGTCGTTTAACAGAGCTGATCTGAACCACGAACATTACCAAACAAACAAAGAATTCTTTTTAGGGAATTCTAAGGATCTCAAACTCACGACAAGTAAGAAAAAAAGGATTTTTGGTTTTTATGATGGAAAGATAACGGTAAAATAAGGAACGTCGCAAAATATATATATATATATATATATATATATATATATATATATATATATATATATATATATATATATATGAATGGAGAACCAAAAAGCTTTGTTGAAAAGGGTATCAAACCAACTAAACATTTTATCTGGATATAAAAGACTTAGTTCATCGCTTTATACAGGTCAAAGCAATCGTCAAGGCCAAAAACTTGCAAGTCAAGCGACAGTGATTATTATCATTATTATTACTATAATTAGTAGTAGTAGTAGTAGTAGTAGTAGTAGTAGTAGTAGTAGTAGTAGTAGTAGTAGTAGTAGTAGTAGTAGTTAAGCTACAACCCTAGTTAGAAAAGTAGGATGCTTTAAATTCAAGGGCTTCGAGAGAAAAAAAAATAGTCCTGTTAGAAAAGGAAATAAACAATATAAAACGTAATGAATAGAGAATAAGATAAGTAATAACGGTAAAATAGATCTTTCACATATAAACTATGAGGAGAGACTTATGTCAGCCTGTTCACCAAGAAAACATTCATTGCAGGTTTGAACTTCTGAAGCTACAAACAGACGATTAGGATGATCAATCCACAATCTGGTCACACCACGAATAAAACTTCTTACTGTGAGGTATTAAGATTTAGGATTGAGAAAGCAAGAGCACTAATTCTAGATAGATCTCTATTAAGAGAATCAGTAACCACAGACTTTCATTCAGAAATGGAATTGATGCAAAGAGAGTAGCATCACCTCCAACAGCAGCGAGATTGTTTTCAGGCCAAACCACATATTTGTATATAGTATAAAAAGTAATGAGGCAAGAACACTACCCTGATTAACATCTGATATCACATTCCTATACTCACTATGGTGCCTATCAACAACTCTTTTCACTCTATTACTTGAAAATTCAATAATGAAACTCTGAGAAGACCTACCTACTTCCAACTGTTTGAGTTTGAAAAAAGGGGCTTCATGATTAACACTGTCAAAGGCAGGACTAAAATCAAAGCCAATCTCACGAAGTTCCTAACCACAATCAAGTTATTTCTGCACAGCATTGGAGATTGTAGGGAGGGCATCACATGCTCTAAGGCCTTTGCGAAAATCAAACTGCAAACTACGCAGAACTATAAGGAATACACTGAAACACGCAGAACTATTGTGGTTCAGCTAACATTTCTCAATATACAGTAGTACACACTAACAAAGTACATTTGAACTAATAGGTATATATGACGCAATGGCTCTCAAAGTACACAGGTGTGACTAGTTTTAACACATGAAGTGTGAATTGGTCCATGCACAAGTTCTCGTTGATATACATTCATAAAATAGATATAGGACCCTTAAAGGACTGGTCTCTCGCTTGAGGGTACACTCGGGCACACTATTCTATCTTGTTTCTCTTTCGCTTGTTATTTGAAGGTTTTATCCTCTTGTTATTTTCAAGTTTTTATAGCTTTATATGAAAGAATCATTTTAATATTATTATTGTTCTTAAACTTCTCTTGTAGTTTTTCCCTATTTCCTTTCCTCACAGGGCTACTTCCCTGTTAGAGCCCTTAGGCTTATAAATCCTGCTTTTCAAACTAGGGTTGTAGCTTAGCAAGTAATAATAATAATAATAATAATAATAATAATAATAATAATAATCAATGTTATGGTGTTGAGTTAGGCCGCTCTTCAATTCCTATGAAACGAAATACATTGCCAGAGCCTTTACACATTGGCCCTCCACTGTCTTCGACTAGAATTCTCAACCTTAAAGAATACACTCAATTTTTTTCTAAAGATGTGTTAGATGACATACATAATAATTGCCCAAGATCTCTTGTGGTTTATCAAGAGGTTGACTTTTCCATATGCTTTTCTTACTCTAATTTTTTTTCATTTCCATACCATCAATATTGTCCTGTATATAGTCACGTTCATATTGTTATTATCATATAGTTATTACTTTTTCATAATTTATTCTTTACTTCTGTGATACGTTGTTTTCATAACGAGCTGCCATACCTATTGAGGTATTAGTGTTTGTAATAATAATCCGCTTCTCTAGCTATGGTTAGTTTGAACAGTGATAATAATGGCAATAAAAAAAGTGATGAAGTGCTCAATATCACCTGCCTGCCTTGTAGCATTTTTACTAGATTACATTAGTTTCTGTGACGCCAAACCTCATAATTTTCGAAAGACATACTGTTCAGTGTAATATCTAACTTCTAGATTTTATCCTGAGTAAATTCTAACCTTATACAGTACCTAAAGATATAATAGCATATGTATTAGTATCCAGAAAAAGACAAAATCACTAAGGTCCTGCAACACTGCAATGCTCTCCATTCGGCCAGTGGAGGCAAAAAGCGAACCGAAATGTCAAAGAAATAATCAAAGAATTGCTAAACTGATTTCAAATAATCTCGTTACCCATGGCTCACACACAAAAAAAAAAATCTTATAATTGAGAGAAACCCCTCAAGGAAAGTAAAGGCCCAAAATCTAAAAGCCAAGTGGAAGCCCAAAAGCACAACACATCAAAAATGTAAATGCAAAAAGGGTGGCACGAAATGCATGGGACCAAAGAGAAGGAAAAGGGAATAAAGAAACCCAAAAAACAACAGTACAAACATTTTCGCCACGGCACCATCACCACCACCTCCACCAGTTTCGACTCTACCGCAGTTGCAAAAACACCCTTAACCTAGTTTCACTGTATCCCCCATCGAAAACACGACCTTCAACACTGACCTAAAAGCACCCATAACCCCCCCCCCCCCCCCCCCCACCACCACCACCACCACCACTACCTCGACAAGCTCTCACGCACAACAAACTTCAACGTTGATTATGATCCCTTTCCGTTCTATAAACACGAAAAAAAAAAAAAAAGTCGAGCGAATTCACCCAGTGACACAAAGGCCTCTTTTAATCAGTCATGAGGGTGTCCGTATATATACAAACACAAAGGGATGTGACTGTCACTCACAAATGGGTCCTCGTTATTGCCATCCTAAAAAAAAGACAGCTTGGTGAATCGAACAAATAGGATTGCGCGTAAGAATGTATGGAAACGCATACACCGAATAGAAAAATACTATGAGCATTCGCGTAAGTGCCAATGCAGGCACGTTATGCGGCCGTACTATTATGGGAAACGCAAGAAATTTGAGAGGAGAGGAGAGAGAGAGAGGAGAGAGAGAGGAGAGAGAGAGGGAGAGAGAGAGAGAGAGAACAAATTATTTCAACGTTCTCGCCACTTCTGTAATGGCATGAATTTATACGGCTATGCTACAGTAATTGGTCTTTCAATTTAAAAGTAAGCGTTGTAATTGTGTAAAATTCTGCATTTACAGTCCGCCTAAAGTTTAGCGCAATCATATATCTGTAAATGACATAGTAAATGTAATTTGCAGAACATCAAATGCTGTGGCTTATATAATGATCTAAATGCAGACTCATGTTTGGGTACATAATTCAACATTTAAAAACGGAGAAACAGTCGTAAAATTGCGCCTTTGCAACGGCTCTCTGCTTTGCTTCTACTTCCTTGTGCCATTAAAAGTATTATTAGTAAAGCTATTAAAATCATTATCATTATTTAATTTATTATTAAACTAATTATTTAAATAATTATCATTACTTAATTTATCATTAAACTAATTATTAAAATTAGCATTACTTAATCTATTATTAATGTAATCATTATTATTGAAATAATTATTTCTATTATAATTTTTTTTATCTTTCTTCTCATTTTCGTTTCTTTCAGTATCTTTAAAAAATATAATAAAAATAATAACTTTAATAATAATGATTACTTTAATTATAAATTCACTTTTGATATAATTCAGTTCCGAAATTTTCCTTATTCTTTTTTTTTTATTGTTTACAACATCTTTGTTCAGTTTTAAAACCAGAAGAATATTAGCCAATGAATATTCTTTATCTGGATGATCTGGCTGTTGAACAACGCTGCATTAATTTCTTAATAATCATCTTGTTCTCTGCTTCAAACGTCGCTTTTTGTATCTGCTTTATTTGAGAAACACTAACGTTGAACATCTACTGAAAGTCTAAGAATCTGTGTTTCAGTTTATGTGTTTGCACGTTGAGAAAGGTTTCACAGCAAATGGTATGTGAAAGACATTCATTGTTTAAGAATAAAGGAAACGGGAGACTGTAAGAATTATGAGGAATTACATTTCTTAATGTATCATGGAAGAAGTATGGTAAGATTTTGGTAAATAGGGATATGACAGAAAAAATTATATACTGAGAGGCGAACAATATGTCTTTAGACAGGGAAGAGGATGGTGGGAACGAATGCTCAATATGGGAAACTTGCATGGGCGCAAAAAAAAAAACAAAAAAAAAAATATTCTGAATATGGCTAGTAGAATACAGAGGTTAATATGTTGATGTATCTAGAAGTAAATATAAAAGATGGCACCAGTCAACATTAGCGAGGCTAAAAGAGCAACAACAAAAATTACAAGAAAAGTATATATGGAAACCAAAGTTGCAAAGTAAGAGAGGATTGTTGAACTAACTCTCCTTTAAGGGAGTAGGTCATTTGTTTCAATTCAGTCACAGATTCGATTACCGGGAAGGGTAGAAGTTCTTGTTGTAAAACAAATTTTCATTCAGGCATTCTATCCAAAATTCCAGTGAATTAAATATCAAAATATTATTGGAGCTTCATATTTTAAAAAATTAAATTGAGCGTTATTTACAAAATTCATTATTATCATTATTATTACTAGCCAAGCTATAACCCTAGTTGGAAAAGCAAGA
>NC_090754.1:74228152-74243152 GCF_036898095.1 Palaemon carinicauda
GATCAGGCAATGATAGAGCGAAAGTGAAAGGAAGTTTGATGTGCCACATGCGACTACATTTTTCAAGCCAGATAATTGTATGATAGCACTGACAGACACAAATATAGAACCCTATGTGATGTCTATCGTAGCATACAATAAAGATTATAGAAAAACGCAGATTCATGAATAGACCATTTTTTTCTTTTCTAGTCATTTTCATTTTAATAATTTCAATATTTTTATAATAATAACGTTGATAATCATAAAAAAATCTAATAATAATTTTAATGATAACAATAATTATAATAATTATTTTAATGATAACAATAATTATAATAATTATTATTTTAATAATAATAATAAATAATAATAATAATTTCAATAAATCAAATAATAATAATTTTGATAATTTTAATATTAAAAATTTAAATTTATTTTCAAAGAAATCAGGTATTTAGATTTGTCTCCAAAATATATATCTATAATATCATAATCATTCTAAACAGTAAGAGATGAATGAACAAAATCAAGATTTATTTCCTAAACCTCAAAATAAATATCAAAACTAAAAGCTGAGTAACGTCAACTTCTATGGTTAGGAAAAGAAAATTATGATAAAATTCAAGAGGTATTAGTTTGTTAAGCGTAGTTGGAAAAGTGTATAGTAGAGTAATGATTAATAGGATTAAGGATAAAACAGAGAATGCAATCTTAGAAATACAGGGGGTTTTAGAAGAGGTAGGGGTTGTATGAATCAGATTTTTACAGTAAGGCAGATATGCGAGAAATATTTAGCAAAAGGTAAGGAGGTGTATGTTGCGTTTATGGATCTGGAGAAAGCGTATGATAGAGTTGATAGGGAAGCAATGTGGAATGTGATGAGGTTATATGGAGTTGGTGGAAAGTTGTTGCAAGCAGTGAAAAGTTTCTACAAAGGTAGTAAAGCATGTGTTAGGATAGGAAATGAAGTGAGTGATTGGTTTCCGGTGAGAGTGGGGCTGAGACAGGGATGTGTGATGTCACCGTGGTTGTTTAACTTGTATGTTGATGGAGTGGTGAGAGAGGTGAATGCTCGAGTGCTTAGACGAGGATTAAAACTGGTAGGCGAGAATGATCATGAATGGGAGGTAAATCAGTTGTTGTTTGCGGATGATACTGTACTGGTTGCAGACACAGAAGAGAAGCTTGGCCGATTAGTGACAGAATTTGGAAGAGTGTGTGAGAGAAGGAAGTTGAGAGTTAATGTGGGTAAGAGTAAGGTTATGAGATGTACGAGAAGGGAAGGTGATGCAAGGTTGAATGACATGTTGAATGGAGAGTTACTTGAGGAAGTGGATCAGTTTAGGTACTTGGGGTCTGTTGTTGCAGCAAATGGTGGAGTGGAAGCAGATGTACGTCAGAGAGTGAATGAAGGTTGCAAAGTGTTGGGGGCAGTTAAGGGAGTAGTAAAAAATAGAGGGTTGGGCATGAATGTAAAAAGAGTTCTATATGAGAAAGTGATTGTACCAACTGTGATGTATGGATCGGAGTTGTGGGGAATGAAAGTGACGGAGAGACAGAAATTGAATGTGTTTGAGATGTAGTGTCTAAGGAGTATGGCTGGTGTATCTCGAGTAGATAGGGTTAGGAACGAAGTGGTGAGAGTGAGAACGGGTGTAAGAAATGAGTTAGCAGCTAGAGTGGATATGAATGTGTTGAGGTGGTTTGGCCATGTTGAGAGAATGGAAAATGGCTGTATGCTAAAGAAGGTGATGAATGCAAGAGTTGATGGGAGAAGTACAAGAGGAAGGCCAAGGTTTGGGTGGATGGATGGAGTGAAGAAAGCTCTGGGTGATAGGAGGATAGATGTGAGAGAGGCAAGAGAGCGCGCTAGAAATAGGAATGAATGGCGAGCGATTGTGACGCAGTTCCGGTAGGCCCTGCTGCTGCCTCCGATGCCTTAGATGACCGAGGAGGTAGCAGCAGTAGGGGATTCAGCATTATGAAGCTTCATCTGTGGTGGATAATGTGGGAAGGTGGGCTGTGGCACCCTAGCAGTACCAGCTGAACTCGGTTGAGTCCCTTGTTAGGCTGGAGGAACGTAGAGAGTAGATGTCGACTTTTTTGTTTTGTTTCTTTTGTTGATCTCGGCTACCCCCAAAAATTGGGGGAAGTGCCTTGGTATATGTATGTATGTATGTAAGCTACAACGATAATGGAAAGGGCAGAATGCTACAGGTCCCCGGGCTAAAACAGGAAAAAGGTCCAGTGCGGAAAGGAAAAATAGAAACGAATAAAATACAAATGGGAAGTAATAAAATAAATACATTAAACATATTTCAAGATTCGTATAAACGTTAAAATAGATCAGTTATATAGAAACTATAAACGATAACTTATATTAACCTCTCAAGCAGAAAAGCTATTGCAACATATTTCACCTCCTGAAGTTCCTCCGATGCAATAGCCAGATTAGGAAGATCATTTCACAATCTGGTCATAGCTGAATGAACCCTCTAAAATACTGAAGTATTGAGCTTCATAATCGGAAATGCAAGACTGTTCGAATTAACTGCATACATAGAACTATATACAGGATGGTACGAGTATAGTCTGTAAAATCTGAATGTAAATTGTGGCTTGTATTAGGAAAAATATCACGTACCAGAACATACAACTAACTGAACAACTCTGCCAGAGATTAATATCCAGATCAGGAATGAGAAATTTAATAGACCACAAGTTTATTTTTCCATCAAATTAAGATGAGAATCCCAGATGAAGACAAGACAAGAAAACAATACTAAAAACATTAATAAACTTTTTAAATATGACAATTTTTGTGCAACTGAAGTAACAGATTGATGGTGTTTCTCAGAAGTAAATTTGCCATCAAGAATCACAATTAGGATTTTAAATGAGTGAGTTGCCTATAGTTGAAGAAACATTGTCAATGCAAAGATCTGGATGTTAAAGAGCCTACTTAAGTCATTCTTGGGTTTTGATAGGGCTCAATTTCATCCCCCATAATTTGCCCCATGTACTAATTTTAAGCGAGGTTTCACGGTCGAACTGTTCGTCGAACCGGGTTGTCGAACCTGCTTGTCAAACGGTTCAAAGAGGTAAAGTCAGTCACATATGCATGAGGTTTGTGGACAATGAAGCCCTGCCCACAAAAGTCCGGCTAAATCTGACTTTCTACGAACAGTTCGACGAACGTGTTCGACAACCAAATACCTCGTTCACACGCTACAAACACTTGTCTGTCAAACCGCGTTCAACGAACCGATCGACCGTGTAAACCCCGCTTTAATCACATCTCTATTTCTAACCAAAGGAGATGGAAATTATACAAAGAGAGTACCATCATCTGCATATGTATAGAGTTTCTTTTCCAGGCTAAACTTAATCTCATACGACTTTAATGACAATCAACCACCATAGTCAAATGAAGGAAACAAACGGAACCCCGATGGAGATGACAAACTTCGATAAATGCTTGATGCGAAAAGATCGAAGCTTTGATAGACTAAACAACAAAGCAGGTTAGGTAAGATATGGAGAGTTCATTTCACACGTGAACTTCGGGGTTGCCTTCTCTCTATGTAAGAGTAGATCATCACCAATATTTATTCACATTAAAATCTTAGAGTCGCATATTTATTACCTTTTCTTATCTTGTACAACTGCACCACAGTTTTTCCTTAATTCTTTTTTGTATAGTTGCTTTAGATATGAATGCTTTAAAGATTTCACTAATCTCTTTGCTTTTGTTTTCATCTTATTCATAACGACCGAAAATAAAGTGTTCGATAACAAGTAATGGACAACACTTACTATACTTTTTATACTTCAGAGCTAAGTAAAATTTTTCTTCAGCAAAAACAATTATAGTAAATATATATATATATATATATATATATATATATATATATATGTGTGTGTGTGTGTGTGTGTATGTGTCTGTGTGTGTATTATTAACATTATCATTATTACTACTTAAACAACCTAGCTGGAAAAGTAGGATGATAAAAGCACAAGGGTAGCAACAGGTAAAATAGCCCAGTGAGGAAAGGGAATAAGGAAACAGATAGAAACAATAACATGGTTTTGGAGCATCCATCTCCTAGAAGTGCTGCCTACCATAGCTAATGAGCCTCTTCTACCCTTAACAAGAAGAAAGTAGCCATTGAAAAATTCCAATGCAGTAGTTAACCCTTGAGTAAAAAGGACTTTCCCGGTTGTCACGTGTCTGAGGAAAGAGTACTGTACCAACCATGTTTCACACAATTGTACATAATTCCTTTTGTATATATTATGCTTGTATCTTCGCTCTTCCCTCGCACTAAAACGAACATGAAAATTCATGTCTGGTTTTTCCTCTGTAATATTGTCTGTCTTGTAAACTTGTTATGTCCTGTTGCCTTGAGGTTTTGTATATAAGGAGAATGTTCTACAATAATATAACTCAGTCGATTGCTTCCTGCCTTTGAGTTCACAACCCTCTCTCGGCTCCGTCACAGTACAAAATGTAATGGATAGGCCAGACTATTCGGTGTTTGTGTGGGTAAAGGAAACGGGAGCAGTAACTTGATAGGGGTCCCAATATGATAATATCTAGCCAGTTAAAGAACCCAATAACCTTATTAAAACTCTAATTTACTTTCAACTTATTCCTCTTGCAAACACTTTCCAATTCATTCAAGAATCTCTATACGTGACCTGAACAACCTCAACCAAACCTACAATACTTTACTTCCATTATCAATCATTCTGCTATTTGTATTACGTATTTCTTTTCCTAGTTTACAAAGGTAAGTCTTATCCAAAAGAGTTTTATATATTTATTTTCGTTTTAATTCCTGTACAAAGGAAATTAATTCCTTCAGAACCCTCTCTCCAGTCCATGCATACCATAAATACTACTGTCCGCCATCAATCTATTCATTCATTCATTCATATATATATATATATATATATATATATATATATATATATATATATAAGCAATATTTGTATGCGTAGGAAACACCAACATATGCATACAGAGGAGCGTGTAAGCAATATCGCAACGCGAAGCTGATCAATAAATGAACATAAGTGTGCCGAATTCTTCTACCAGATTCCCAGGCAGCAACACCTATCCAGCAGTGGTTCACGTTCGAACATATACGACAAAACTTCCTGCACTCAGCCGCTCCCCCTTTTTTTTTTTTTTTTTTGCTTTAGCCTTTGATGATGGGGAGATGACATAAACATGTAATATCAAAAATGCATAAACAACATCAGTGATATAAAAAATACTGAAGAGGGTAATGTCGAGGTATTTTCTCGAGACAGTATCCATCCCTGTTTCAGCAAATGAAAGATACATATATTAGGATTATTTTTGTTTCTATTCTCCAAGCGCCCCTTTAAAAATGGGAATATAATGCAAGGGGATAAACCTCATCAGAGAGAGAGAGAGAGAGAGAGAGAGAGAGAGAGAGAGAGTATTTTCCATGCCACCCTTTAAAAGATTATTAAAATATGGAAAGATAATGCTAGGGGATAAACCTCATGAGAGAGAGAGAGAGAGAGAGAGAGAGAGAGAGAGAGAGATTTTATTCTCCAAGCCACCCCTTAAAAGATTAATAAAAAATGGAAAGATGATTCTAGGAGATAAACCTCATGAGAGAGAGAGAGAGAGAGAGAGAGAGAGAGAGAGAGAGAGAGATTATTCTTCAAGCCACCCCTCAAAAGGTGGACTAAAATGAAAAGATAATCCAAGGTATAAACTTCATTAAAAAATAAAAAAACCTCATGAGAGAGAGAGAGAGAGAGAGAGAGAGAGAGAGAGAGAGAGATTACTTTCAAAGCCACCCCTTAAAAGATGAATAAAAATGGAAAGACAATGCAAGGGGATAAACCTCATAGAGAGAGAGAGAGAGAGAGAGAGAGAGAGAGAGAGAGAGAGAGAGAGAGAGAGACGTCTTATTGTTCTTTGAAAGACGTTCAAATGAGACTGCTAAGATGCCGATAGAAAACGACCATTTTCCTCACCAAAAGTTTGTTTAAAATGCTTCTTTCATCGATGCTGCAGATGGGAGGCAATTTGCCTTGAAAGCTCGAGGAGGAAAATGAAGGGGGGAAAATAAGGCGGGGGAAATAATTAAAAGCAAGACTGGAATGCGAAAGGAAATGAATAAGGAAGATCAAAAGGGGGAATATGGAATGGATAAAAGAATCAGAAATAGGGAATAATGAAAATCAGAAAATCTGAATTAGAATATGATAAAAATAGAGAAAACGTAAAAATAAACAGTAAAAAAAGGGGTATTTCTACAATTGTGAATATTGATATGGAAAAGGGAAAACTAAAGAAAGGAAGTAACACAAAAGAGCAAAAATAGGAATGATGGAATAGGGAGAACACGTAATAGGGAATAATCTAAAAATAACAATGAGAACATAATAATATATAGATAAAAACAGAGGTAGAAATATGGATAACTGATAACACAAAAAAATGGAAATCTAAAGAAAGGGAGGAATATATAAGACATAAAAAGAGGAGGAACTGAGTAAAGAGAAGGCACAAAAGGAAATGTAAAACATTTTCAAAGAAAAAAGTCAAGAAAAGGAATGACCATGGAACAGAAAAAAATAAGAGATATTGGAAATGAAAAAGGCCCCGGGGAGTAAGAGAATTTGGAATAACAAGAAATGAGAAATGAAAAGGGATAGCAAAAGTATAGTAATGAAGAAGTGGGAAGCTATATTGCAAAGAATATATGAGGATTAAATTACGTGGAAAGAGAAGTAATTAGAAGAAAATATGGAACGAAGGAAAAATTACTCAATAACAAAGACTTGTGACATAGAATTACAAGAGTAAAGGAACGATGAAGACACGTAATTAAGAACTACGAGTACGTAATTGATACGGAGTAAACGACGGCTAATAAAAGGAGTGAGACACAAAACGATGTAAATAAGAAGGAAACTGGGGCGGGAGGAAGACAAGGGACGAATTAAAGCTGAGGTTGGAAAGGATGAGTACGATACGGGAAGATTAAGGGAGGAATAAGGGAAGATCAAGGGATGGATAAAGGGGTAGGATTAAGAGAGGAGGAATAAAGGAAGGGGTATTAAGGAAGGAGGAATAAGGGAAGATCAAGGGATGGATAAGGTGGTAGGATTAAGAGAGGAGGAATAAAGAAAGGGGTATTAAGGGAGGAGGAATAAAGGAAGATCAAGGGATGGATAAGTGGGGTAGGATTAAGGGAGGAGGAATAAAGGAAGGGGTATTAAGGGAGGAGGAACAAGGGAAGATCAATGGATGGATAAGGGGGTAGGATTAAGAGAGGAGGAATAGAGGAAGGGGTATTAAGGAAGGAGGAATAAGGGAAGATCAAGGGATGGATAAGGTGGTAGGATTAAGAGAGGAGGAATAAAGAAAGGGGTATTAAGGGAGGAGGAATAAAGGAAGATCAAGGGATGGATAAGTGGGGTAGGATTAAGGGAGGAGGAATAAAGGAGGAGTATTAAGGGGGCAGGGATAAGGAAGGAAGATTAAGAGAGGAGGAATAATGGAAGAAGATTAAGGAAGTAGGAATAAGGGATGATTAAGGGAGGGAGATTAAGAGAAGACCATTAAGGGAGGAGGGATACAGGAAGATTAAGGGATGGATAAGGGGGTAGGATTAAGAGAGGAGGAATAAAGGAAGAGGATTAAGGGGGGGAGGAAAAAAGGAAAGATTAAGAGAGGAGAAATAATGGATGATTAAGGGAGGAATAAGGGAAGATTTAGGGAGGGAGATTAGGAGAGGAAGATTAAGGGAGGAAGAATAAGGGAAGAAGATTAAGGAAGGAGGAATAACGGATGATTAAGGGAGGTAGATTAAGGGAGGAGGATTAAGGGAGGAAGAATAAGGGAAGATTTAGGGAGGGAGATTAGGAGAGGAAGATTAAGGGAGGAATAAGGGATGAGGAATAAGGGAAGAAGAATAAGGGATTGTAAGAAAGGACACCAAGTTAAAAAGGATGGAAAACAAATTGGCGGGAGAAGAGAAAGATAATACAAAGGATCAAAGAGATAATTTTACAGTACAAGAAAAAGGTGAATGACAAAATTAATCAAAAAAGAACGGAAAATTATGAAAAACTAAAAAATAAAAAAAAAGAATGAAATGGGAAACTAGAACAAATTTATAAAGGAGACAAAATAAAATCGAAGAAAAAAAAAATAGAGGAAAAAAGGAAAAACACATGAAGGTAAGTATATAAGTAAAGAAAAGCAGGATGCTATAGGACACACAAGAATAAACCTAAATGTGTGAGACATTAAAAATAATTTTACGCTCCTCATGCAAGTACAAATCATAATGGATGTCCGTGAATGATAATAATTTTGTAATTATATAATTAAAGATCAGATTTATATGCACATATAACGATGCATAAAGTGATCAGAAATATACGCATACATAAAGATGCATAAAGTGAACAGAAATATACAAATACATTGCAATGCATAAAGTGATCATAAATACAAGCGTACATAATGATGCATAAGGTGATCAGAAATACATGGGTAAATAAAGATGAACAGTCATCAGAAATATACACATACATAACGATGCATAAAGTGATAATAAATATATGTATACATAACGATACATAAAGTGATCATAAATATAAGCATACATATAGATGCATCAAGTGATCAGAAATATATGTATACATAACGATACATAAAGTGATCATAAATATAAGCATACATAATGATGCATAAAGTGATCAAAAATATACGCATACATAACGATGCATAAAGTGATCAGAAATATATGCATACATAACGATGCATAAATTCATCAGAAATATGCACATACATAACGATGCATGAAGTCATCAGAAATATACGCATACATTACGATGAATAAAATTATCCGAAATATACGCATACATAGAGATGCTTAAAGTAATCAGAAATACATGCATACATAACGATGCATAAATGAATGAATGAATGATTTATAGTTCTCTGGCATCCTGACATCGAAGGTCACTGACGCCGATCCTGTTTATTATAAAGATGAATAAAGACCAGAAAAGTAAATATGTTATAGAAGGTAAATAGCATTAAGAAGACCTGCTTCTGACATAAATTTTAAATGCCACTAGCATTGTACGACACATCATGTCAAAGGATCTTGGCAAGGATGAACCTGCCATTTTCACCCCAAGCCTCAAACAGATATCTATTTCTTTCTGTACTATAAGTACGGCATTCAGTCAACAAATGCACCAAACAATCGTTACAATATAGTTGTTGTTGGCCAGCCAGCAGAAACTCGTGTGTCATCCGAGTGTGACCAATGCGGAGATGACAAAGAGCAGTCTCCCATTTTCGGGGCAACTCATTATACCCACCAAGGGGATATAGCAATCGCAATTGCTCTCATCTTATTTTCGGTTAAACTATCCCAATGCTGTTTCCAATTGTTATAAATACAATTCTTAATTGCTGGTAAAAAAAAAAATCTTTACAAAGAATGGGAAACCTTGGTAGCAACTCGGCTGCAGCACTCTTTGCCAGTGAATCTGCCTCTTCATTTCCAGACACTTACGTGTGCCGGAACCCAGCAAAATCGAACCTTTTAGGCCAAGAATTAAAAACCACTCTAACATCTTTAAAACTAACAAAGTGACCAGAAATATACGCATGTATAACGATGCATAAAGCATGACCAGATACATGCCATAGATTAAAAATTCATAAATTAGATATTTTGAAATTGAGCAATCAAAGAAAAAAAAATGAAAAAAAATATAAGAGAAACTCGTGAAAACTGGGTAGGTCTGGGGTACCTACCGGTTTGAACCTCTTGGTTGAAGGTACACTCAGACACAGTATTCTATCTTATTTCTCTTCGTCTTGTTTCTTTGAAGTTTTTATAGTTTATGTATGAAAGATCTATTTGATGTTGTAACTTCTTTCAAAATATTTAATTTTCATTGTTTATTTACTTCCTTGTTTAATCTCCTTATTGGGCTATTTTTCCCTGTTGGAGCCCTTGGGTTTATAGCATCTTGCTCTTCCAACTAGGTTTGTAGCTTGGTTATAATAATGATAATGCTTATGATAATGATATCATTATGATAATAATAATAATAATAAATAATAATAATAATAATAATAATAATAATAATAATAATGACAACAACAACAATAATGATGATGATGACAACAACTACAGCACCAACAATAATAATAATAATAATAATAATAATAATAATAATAATAATAATAATAAAATACTGTTCTGGCACAATTTTTTAACAAGACTAGACTAGAGGCCAAATTTTATACACAACCAGAAATTTTATGAGTTATACTTTCACAAGGAGCTCACCCACCCCCCCCGCCCCCCCAAAAAAAAAAAAAAAAAAACGAGAAGAGCTTGATCAATCAGAAATGTTCAAATATTATCATTATAAAAATTCTGGACGTTCATATACATTAGGTAACATCAATAAAGGTGAAATCTAATTAATTGAAAATGACTAAAACCCTATCTTAAAAAAAATCCTTATAACATTTTCTGAATCATCTTTATCAAAAAAGAACCACTGTATAGTGTGGATGCAGACAATTCTTAAAAAAAAATTATTACGATTTTGTATAGACAATTAAAAACGTATTTTCACTTTACAATAGTTTCATTGGAAAAGACAGACTTTATTTAAAGGTTTAAAGCTCACTCATGAAAGGAAAAGGCAGGGGAAATGGCCTAGCTAGCAGGAGAATGCCTAGAGGACAGACTATATAAAACATATGATCAGCGCACAAGTCCCCTCTCCACCCAAGCTAGGACCAGGGAGGGCCAGAGATGGCTGCTGATAAATCAGAAGGTAAACCCATAGGCTCCCCTTAGCCCACAAAGATGGTGAGGTTACAGACACTAAAGAAACTATCGAGCTTCCGCGGGAATCGAACCTCAGGTCCGGCCGATCGTCAGACAGGAACGTTACCAATCGGACTATAAAGTAAGTTTCCATACAAGTCTTCACCATCTTCACTGTCTTAACGTAATTATGAAATTCAACGATGACATTATTAATGACTGAATATTAAAATGTTCATCATTATCCTCAATCATATATATTGCTGAGAGCGATGAATTTAGAAATAAAATGAAAACGTAAACGACATGTAAGCACTTCAATGGCAAATTGATCTCAAGTGAAGATTCCTTAAACTAAAAACTACGATTTTTACATAAATTTTCTAAATAAAACTTTTAAAACATTTTTCGTAAAGCATCGGAATCGAAGAAGAAATATAGCTAAATGCTTTGAGAAACCTTTTCGAGTAAATAACTCGAGGAAAGGGTTTTGTTCACCTTACTAAAATATTGAACATTCGACTAACTTCGTGAGAGAGAGAGAGAGAGAGAGAGAGAGAGATTTTGAACAGAAAAAAGTATGCATATAGCTGAAGAGAGAGAGAGAGAGAGAGAGAGAGAGAGAGAAGAGAGAAATTTTGAAACAGCAACTCAAATAAAATGAATGCATATAACGAGAGAGAGAGAGAGAAGAGAGAGAGAGAGAGAGAGATTTTGAACAGAAAAAAGTATGCATATAACTGGAGAGGAGAGAGAGAGAGAGAGAGAGAGAGAGAGAGAGAGAGAAATTTTGAACGGCAACTCAAATAAAAAGTATGCATATAACGAGAGAGAGAGAGAGAGAGAGAGAAGAGAGAGAGAGAGGGGCCAAGGCCAGGGTAATGTTGTTACTGGATCTGTAACAAAAAGGAGATTTTTACGGCCACTTTCTACTCGCTATACGTCGATATAATTCCCGCTGCATTTACCGGAAAAGGGAACGAACGTAGCACTGGGGTAATAAGATAAGAGAATTTATTCTTATCGAACAGCTGCTCTGTCTGGCTTTCTTCTTTATTTCCTCTGCCGGCTTATCTGCCTCTGTTTACCTTTCCCGTTCACGAGGCTTCGTTCTTTATCAACCCATCAATTAGATTTTGTCCATTATTAAAAAGAGTAAAATCAAGATAAATATAACATTCCTATTATATTTGCTTTCAAGATTTCGTTATTTTAAGATACACGACAAAGGTTGAATTCACAGATCTCTTGAAAGTTACAATGGTCAACTAATTTGGAAAGTTTATAAATAAATTAATTTCTACAGTCTAGAAACTCGTAAGGGGAGAGAGAGAGAGAGAGAAGAGAGAGAGAGAGAGAGAGACAGAGAGAGAGAGAGAGTGCCCTTTGATAGGCATACCAAATAGTGTATCGACAAAATTAAAAGTCTTACCTATCGAATCAGTAAATAAAACAATAAAATTAAAGAAGTCTTATTTGTAAAATCCTTTATTTGAATACAAAACCACGGCGCCCCTAACAGGGAACAAAATCGATAAAAGCCTCTACAAATTAAGATTAACGGAAGTCTGAAAAGGCAAAAGCGAAAAAAAGGATCCACCAAACCAAACATCAAGATTCTAGAAGTCCACTTATTAAACGATAAATGATCAATTAAAAGTATTTATTTCTTCGTAAATTGTCGCCGTAAAAACAGAGGATGACAGTTAAGCACAAATTAGAAAATATAACTAATACCAAAATATATTCTTTCAACACCGGAGACTAACAGGGACTATATTTCCAGCTAGGCGCAAATTAGAAAATATAACTAATACCCAAATATATTCTTTCGACACCGAATAGCAACAGAGAATATATTTCCAGATAGGCGCAAATTAGAAACTAACCAATACCAAAATATATTCTTTCAACACCGAAGAGCAACAGAAAATATATTTCCAGCTAAGCGCAAATTAGAAACTATAACTAATACCAAAATGTATTCTTTCAACACTGAAGAGAAAGAGAATATATTTCCCAGCTAGGAGCAAATTACAAAATATAACTAATACCAAAATATATTCTTTCAACACCGAAGAGCAACAGAAAATATATTTCCCGCTAGGCGCAAATTACAAAATATAACTAATACCAAAATATATTCTTTCAACACCGAATAGCAACAGATAATATATTTCCAGCTAGGCGCAAATTAGAAAATATAACTAATACCAAAATATATTCTTTTAACACCGAAGAGCAACAGAGAATATATTTACAGCTAGGCGCAAATTAGAAAATATAACTAATACCCAAAATACATTCTTTCAACACCGAAGAGCAACAGGGAATATATTTCCAGCGAAACGCCCAACAAAATGTAATTACAGGAAAGCAAAATAACCTGTTATTGATTATCCCTTGTTTTTTTATCGAATAATATATCCCTTCTCTTGACAAAGAGCGTTAATAATGCAAATCCTTTTTCTGTCGTGTAAAAAACTAATCTCTCGACATTAGAGTCGAGGATTAAAAATAGGGTCTGTCCAATAAAATTACTTCTTCCATTATCAGTACCTACGATGTATTTTACTTCTAAATTTATGCTTAGAATTCACAAGCTTTATTTTTTCAGCATTATTCAGTTATTTAAAAAAAATTGAGGTGAAAGCTATTTTTCTCTTTACTAATAAGCACATGGCATGGGATTCCACACATAAACACACACACACATAATCACGCACACATATATTACATACATATATATATATATATATATATATATATGTTGTATATGCGTGTACATGTTCGCTAGATCAAAGGATCGCCTCTATCCTTCACCCATCAATCAACCCAACTTTAATTTGCATAAATTCATATACTTTGCACAAGAAAAAATAAATGAGGTGTGGCTTACATCACAATCTCATCCTTATAAACATGCTGAGAAATTGGAAGACACCACCCACTCCAGTCATCATGTATAAGTAACGTAAACACATGTGCGTCTGTGCGTTTGTGTGTGTGTGTACACTCCCAGTGTTATATTCTCAAAATTACCGACATATCACTTCAGTACACAAGTAAGCTTAACTCGATATCTATAAAATCTTATACTAATAACTAGCTTTAAATAAAATGAGATTACCATTCCGTGACAGACAATACGCAGATAGTTGTCTACTGAGAACGCGTTAACCACACACCAGACTAGTGCATAGACACCTAAACCCAGCTGGTATGGAACCGTAAACCATAGGATTAACATAGTTTGTTCAAAACGAGTTTAAATGTGAAGACCTGTTAGAGAGAGAGAGAGAGAGAGAGAGAGAGAGAGAGAGAGAGAGAGATCCCCTTTGCTATACTAAAACAGCTTAATACCAAATACAATGAATAATCAAGGAAGAATTGGTGAAATCATCAATGGGTAGTTTAAAATTGTCATTCATTAATGATTCCTTCCCATCAGTATACCTAAAAATGCACGCAAAATATCTTGCAATACATGTGTAAAATACTATAGATCTGCTAACATTCTCTGCAAATTATTCTATTCAATGTAAAAGCCCTAAAAACTAAACACAAATATATATTCTGCAAAAAATACAATTGCCTTTGAAGTCGGAAATCCGCTAGCATGAGGCAAAAACCTTTTGATTTGTAGGAACATTTTGACCTGCAGAAACATTTTGACCCCCAGAAACATTTTGACCTGCAAAAACATTTTGACCAGCAGAAACATTTTGATCTGTAGAAACCTTTTCACCCGTAAATCATTTTGACTTACAGACACATTTTACCCGTAAAAAAATTTGACCTGCAGAAACACTGGCACGGGTATGGGTCTATAACCCCAACGGCAAGGTCTATGCTCAACGGTCTGACGGCACTAGACCGGTCCAGGAACAGAGTACACAATAAGAACCTATGATTCCTTGACATGAATACAATACTTTCTAACATAACCTACCCTAACCAATGACAAAACTTCTTCCCCCGTTCATAATGGTAGCCACGCTGTCAAAATGTACACATTGCAGTGGCCTATTTGGTAACGCCCCAGACTGGTGATCGCCGGACTGGGGTTCGAATCCTGCTCGTTAGTTCCTTTAGTGCATGCAACCTCACCATCCTTGTGAGCTATGGTTGGAGATTTAAGAGAGCCTAT
>NC_090754.1:74246677-74254177 GCF_036898095.1 Palaemon carinicauda
GCTGCAATGGATTTTAAAATGTATAGGTTCACTCTAAGATAAAGAAAAGAATGAGCCTATCAAGGTCGAAATATGAGAAAGAGTAAAGCCTTTAAAATAATGCATAATCATAAAATTAACAAAAATTTAATGAATTTGTTCACTAAGCATTACTTCAGATGTTTGAGCAACGTTGTGACTTCAGCTAGATAGAAAGTTTGTCAGCAAAATCCAACATCTATCACTTGAAAGCCCGTCAAGACCACAACAGGAGATAGCAAATTAATCAACGAAATCACGTCATTAAAACCAAGGACGCACGTAAAAGTCCACCACCTCCCCTTGCCACCTGAAAGAATATTCACCTACCTATAGCCTACATCACTTTAAGAAGCAAGAAAGCGAGGGAGAAAATTGCAAGATTAGCTCTCCGGTGAAGACAACACCGAGGACCCGACGGGGGTTGGGGGCAGGGCGTGCCAGAGGTAGCCAGCCATAAATCCAATAAAGGGGAAATTTTAATTCGCGAAATTACTCTCCTCGCTGTAATTTGACAGCGTGCAGTGGTGCGGAAGAGAAAACCCAATAGGAAAATGTAGAGGATGGAGAAAGAAGAGCAAGAGACAGCATCAAATTTAAGATGACAACGAGAAACATATGAAAATTAGAGTGGTATCCAGAATAAGATAGAAATATTATAGCACAAATTAAATATGTTCCCAAACTGGTGTCCAATAACTTTGGGACATTAAAAAGAGTAGGTGTTTCAATTTACTCTAAGGGAACTCAACATCAATTCAAATATAAAAACGTTTAAAAATTGACAATATACAATTTCCCATACTATGAATATACAGAAACCCAAGAGATAGACCAAATAAAAACAATTAATAGCTTTTGCTAAATTATTTCTTATCAAACAAGTAACTGAACTAGGTGCCCAGTGACTTTTGTTTGATACTAAATAATTTACATCTATTAATTACTTTTTATTTTGGTTAGATCGGTGGTCTTAGTATTAATTGTTTTTTCAAGGCAAAAAGAAAAAAAAATACATTCCGTACTTGCAATATTTTATCAATGAATCTATGAAATGGCTCATTATATCAAATGTCCTCCACAGGCAAAAACTATGGTTATTTTGTTTCATGAAAAGTACAATGGATAACGCAAAGTTTAATTCACCAATCAGCCAGAGAGAGAGAGAGAGAGAGAGAGAGAGAGAGAGAGAGAGAGGTGGCAACTATTTCAACCAGGCGGAGAATAAAATTTTCAGCAATAAAATCTACCAATGTGCCATAAATCAATACCTATGTAAAATAATAATTGACGCACACGTCCTATTTTCACGTACCCTAATTGCTTCGGGATAACAACCTTTTGTAAGTCAACTTACAAAAAATAAAAAACAAAACCAATTTTGCGGTATTTAGAGAGATATAGAGGTATCAAAACTGACATTAGCATGCAGCGAGAGAGAGAGAGAGTGAGAGAGAGAGAGAGAGAGAGAGAGACTGACTGTAAGAATACTTTTACATTTTAGCTGTACACCTCTACTCTAGGTGGTGGTTTCTGGGATGAGGGTACTAGCCTAAAGCCCTTCTTCAACCTTGGCTTAGACTCGGTACAGCTGACAGAGTCGTCGTCTTCTTTACCGCCATTATCCCTACATTAAGGGGTCCGTTGCTTGATGCACCCTCTCCAATGCCTTCTATCAAAGGCATCCTCTTCCACCAAACCCCTTCTCTTCATATCATCCTTCACCTTATCTCACCCATTTAATCTCTGCCTCCCACTCAATCGTCCCCCCACCCCAACAGGTTCCTCCAAGCCAAATTCACTCTCTTTCCGTCTTTCATTCTCTACACGTGCCCACACCATCTCAGTCGTGACACTTTTTATCATTCCCTGTAATCTTCATGACGCCGGCCATACAGCTGACTGAGTACCCAGTGCCAAAATCATTGTTCAGGCACAGGGATTCCTCTAAACGGGATCGACCTCAGGGATTTTCAACTGCCTCAGTACGAAACAGAAAGACCAGTTTACAAAATATTGTTTATGATTTTCCAAGGATTTTGGAGATCGACATAAGCAAATAAACGACAAACAGATATTTTAGACAGTAATACAAAGTGATCGCCTATATATATATATATATATATACATATATATATATATATATATATATACACATTTTGAATAGTTTTCATGACCCAATAAGATAGTTTCGTACCGGTATATATTTGTTCGACTATCTAAATTTATTAAGCTAGGTGATTTTCATCTCCATGAACACAAAATTTGAAGCCAAAATTACTCGAGCTCCTGAAGTAACAGTATCAATTATTAATATTTTGGGTCCGCATTGAATCGGGGACCATAAATATGGGATGAATGTATTTAACACAATATTAAAAGTAGCATTCCCTTCCTGTTGATTCAGCCTCTGATTTTTACAAATTTAAGTATTTCCATTCATATATAAAAAAAAAAAATTGCTCATCAGTATTTTTGTACTTTTTCATAAATTAAGAGAAACTAATTAAATTTTAATTCACAATTCAAACCTGCACTTCTCCAAACCGTTTTTTTTTTTCGAAATTCCATTAATATATTCGTTTGTTTTAAAGTTTCAATTATTATCAATAATGAGAGTTTTCAATAGCTGATCGCATCACATTGTGATATTGATAACATAATAATGACGTAACTAAGTGTCCCAACCACGTCTATCACCCGCATGTGTAGATAATTTTTTATTGACAAGGTCATAAACCACGTGCATCTTCGGGGTTACCACACATTAAGCTCTCTCTCTCTCTCTCTCTCTCTCTCTCTCTCTCTCTCTATATATATATATATATATATATAGATATATATAGATATATATATATATATAATGTATATATATATAATGTATATATATATATATATGTATATATATATATATATATATATATCTATATATATATATCTATATATGTCTGGGTTTGGCCATTTTCATCACCACGCTGGCCACTGCAGATTGGTGATGGTAGGAGACTACTTTCATCTGATCCTTACAACAAACCAACCTAGTATAGGTGGCCCTCACTAGTAAAACTTTGATGATCATAGCGATTCATAAAACCCTTTTACCACTTCCGGGTATTCCACCCAAAAAGGATATGCTGTATATGTGTGTGTGTGTGTGTGTGTGTGTATATATAATATATATATATATTGTATAAAACCCCTTTGAAGCGATATCATAACGTGAGATTAACGTTTATAAACTCCATCCTTGCATCCTCCAATCAAAAAATTATCATCCTTTCAATGGGAAGTTATAACACTCTCTATGACTTAAGACTGACTCTCTCTCTCTCTCTCTCTCTCTCTCTCTCTCTCTCTCTCTCATCATAAATGTGAAAATGGGGTAATAAAATGTTCTACTAGCACAGTAAACTGTTGCCATCCCATTTAGAGGTTATAAAACTCTATGGCTTATGATTTCTCTCACTTAATCACATTAAAGCCGACATAAAATGCAAGTTCCGCCTCATCTCTCTCTCTCTCTCTCTCTCTCTCTCTCTCCTCTCTCTTTGTATATAAATTATACATATACCAACATATATACAATACTTATATTTTTATATAATTATATGTAATAATATGTGTATATATATATATATATATATATATACACACAACGCTATCAGCTGCGACCAGCCCATTGTAGGGAAAATTGCTCAGATGTGACCAGACGCGTCAGTGTATGGTCTATCTATACCAATCTATACCAGCAAATTTCCTTAGCTCGTCAATCCATCGGCTTCTGTTCCTTCCCCTGCTTCTTTTGTGATCTCTAGGGACCAATTCTGTTATTCTTAATGGTCATCTATTATCTGCAATTCTCATTATATGTTCTGCCCATGTCCATTTCTTTTTCTTACAGGTTGTTAGAATATCCTCTACATTAGCTTGCTCTCCTATCCATGTTGCTCTTTTTGTCTAGTAGTATTATTTCCATCATTATTCTTTCCATAGCTCTTTTATTGTAGCTAACTCATGTTTTAAGCTTAAGGCTTTAGTGATGCTCGAAGTTTATGATGCATAAATTAAGACTGGTAGGACCACCTAATTAGTTACTCTTCTTTTTAGAGAAAGTGAGATTTTACTTTTCGTAATCTCATTTAGTTTATCAAAGCTATCCATCCCATGTTTATCCGTCTTTTAATTTGGTTTCATATCCTCGGGAAATATTTATAGTATGTCCTGAGTATGTATATTCATTAACAATCCTTTTCTGTTGTTTCTGTATCTTCATTATCTTAGTTTCTCTAATATTCATTTTCAGTCCATTTCTGCTTTCACTATTAAAATTTTCTATTATCTTTTGCAATTCCTCTCATGATTCAATAAACATAAATATTGCATCTGCAAATCTTCAGTTGTTAAGGCATTCCCCATTAATATTAATTCCTACATTTTCCCAATATAAATTCTTATAAACATCTTCTAGGCATGTTGTGAATAATTTAGGAGATGGGGTCTCCCTAACTAACTCCTTTCTCAATTGGAATTTTGCCACTATCTTTATGTAGTTTTGGGATTGCTGTACTTCCTTCCTGTACATATGTGTCTTTGAAGAGCTTTCATTACTGCTGAAGTTTTGATCAAATAAAAAGCACTTTCATAGTAAAATTACTGGGCGGTAATTTTTCAGGTCTTTTATGCCTCCCTGTTTTTGAATTAGTATAATGATAAAATTTTCCCAAGCTGTAGGTATAGAGCATTCTTGCAGACATTCTGTGTAAAGTTCAGCCTGTTTTACTACTATGAAATCTCCTTCATCTATAATTAAATTAATTATTAGGCCATCTTCTCCAGCTGCTTTGCTTCTTTTCATGACTTATAATGTTTTCTTTAATTCTCCTACTGTTACTCTTGGTACCGGCTCAGGTGTTTCATTATTTCTATTGGCGAAATTATTTCCAAAATTACTAATTTATAGCACTGAATAGAAATTCTCTGCAATTTTCAAGCTTCAAGATATGCTATTAGAACATAATATGCAACAAATAAACCACATTCCAACAAGAAAGGAAAATGTCCTAGATCTAGTATTTGTGAATGAGGTGAATTATGTTAAAGAAATAATAGTGTATAACACGGGAATTTCAGACCATAATGTCATAGAATTGATAGTCTATTCCAAAGCAAGTGATCGCAGAATTAATAAAAGCACAAAACTTTGGGAAGGATATGGAAAATATAATTTTTACAGTAAGAATATAAAATGGTCAGAAATAAATGAAGAACTGAATAAAGAATGGAAAAATGTATTTGTAAGTGATAATATACAGGTAAATGCGGACATACTGTACAAAATACTGGAGAAAATTGTTGAAAAATATGTACCGAAAAAAAAACAATAAACAAAAGACGTGCATACCAAGAGACAGAAGGATCTTATTTCAGAAAATTAGAAAGTGGAAGAAAAATCTTGCAAAAGAAAAAAATGTGTGGAAAATGAGGGAAATAAAATGTAGGATAGAAAAAGCAGAACAAAAGATTATACAGTCGAAAGAAAATGAAAAAAGGGACTTAGAAGAAATATAAAAAGAAACCCCAAAGTACTTTACTCCTATGCAAAAAAAAAAGATGAATAAAGGGAGATTAGAAATAGGGCCTCTAAGAATTGAAGGACGACTAACGAATGAAAAAAAGGAAATATGCAACATATTAGCAGAAAAATATAAGAGTGAGTTCACACCAAGAATTGCGAATGAGAATAATGAAACAGAAATGAGAGAAGAAAATTTTGAATATCTAACGGATATAGATATTAATGAAGCAGATATTGTCACGGCTATAAACGAAATTAAAAATGGATCGGCAGCCGGACCAGATGGAGTTCCAGCGATTTTATTAAAAAAAACTGCAAACACTATCGCGAAGCCGCTTGCATTACTGCTAAGACAAAGTGTAGATATGAGCGAGATATATGTTAAACATAAATCATCTTATATAACCCCTATCTTCAAAAGTGGATCAAGACTAGAGGCAAGCAATTATAGACCTGTTAGTCTAACATCACATATTATGAAAGTGTATGAGAGGGTAATAAAAAAGAAAATAATGAACCATTTGGTTAAAAATAATTTGTTTAATATGGGTCAAGACGGTTTCGTGCATGGAAAAAGTACACAGACCCAACTGATAGCACACTATGAAAACATATATAAAAATATGATAAATCAAAAAGACACAGATGTGATCTATCTAGATTTTGCAAAAGCCTTTGACAAGGTAGACCATAACATATTGGAGAAAAAAATGAGAAAGCATAATATTGTGGGAAAGATAGGAAAATGGGTAAAAGAATTCCTGCAAAACAGAAAATAGATAGTGGTTGCAAATGACGAGAAATCAGATGAAGCCCAGGTAATATCTGGTGTGCCACAAGGTACGGTATTAGCTGCACTGCTGTTTGTTATTATGATCTCAGACATAGACTGTGATGTTGAAAACTCTGTAGTGAGAAGTTTCGCCGATGACACAAGAATAAGTAGAGAAATTACTTGTGATGAAGATAGGAACTCACTACAAAGAGATCTAAACAAAATATATGAATGGGCGGAGATAAATAGGATGGTATTTAACTCCGATAAATTTTAATCAATAAATTATGGAAACAGAGAAGGAATGGTATAGGCATACAAGGTACCTAATAATGAGACAATCACAAACAAGGAAGCAATTAAAGACCTTGGTGTAATGTTAAATAGGAATATGTTATGCAACGACCAAATAGCAACACTGTTGGCTAAATGTAAAACAAAAATGGGAATGTTATTCAGACACTTTAAAACAAGGAAAGCTGAACACATGATTATGCTTTACAAAACTTATGTACGTAGTACACTCGAGTACTGCAATGTGGTATGGTACCCACACTACCAAAAGGATATTGCGCAAATAGAGAGCGTACAAAGGTCCTTTACAGCTAGAATAGAAGAAGTTAAGGACCTTGACTACTGGGAAAGACTGAAACTTTTAAAACTATACTGTCTAGAAAGGAGAAGAGCACGCTACATGATAATACAAGCATGGAAGCAAATAGAAGGAATTACTGAAAACATCATGGAGCTAAAAATATCAGAAAGAGCAAGCCGAGGTAGATTAATAGTGCCAAAAAATATACCAGGTAAACTAAGAAAGGCGCACAGGACATTAATCCACTACGCACCAGCATCGATAATGCAGCGACTATTTTATGTGCTGCCAGCTCATCTAAGAAACATATCAGGAGTGAGCTTAGATGTGTTTAAGACTAAGCTCGATAAATACCTAAGATGCATCCCAGACCATCCAAGACTGGAAGATGCAAAATACACCGGAAGATGCATTAGCAACTCTCTGGTGGATATACGAGGTGCCTCACACTGAGGGACCTGGGGGAACCCAAACAAAAAATAAGGCAATAAGGCAATAAGGCAATCTCTATTGTTGATATTTCCATTTTCATCCTTT